>NW_022196148.1:816067-848965 GCF_008641045.1 Pistacia vera | reverse complement strand
TGTTTTTGTGTTTCATATATTTTTGTTTTATTTTTCTTCTTTGCTCGAGGAGGAGAAAATTGTAAGTTTTAGGGTATTTGATAATCCTATAGTCTAGCCTATTGATTACATTTTTCAGAGCATATGCACAAACACAAACCATCCATTCACAAGAGCTATCTAAGACTAGCATGTGGCCATGCCTAATCCTAACTCATACAATCTATCAATTCACATCAAAGGTCGTCACACAATAATGGTAATTAATAATTGAAATTAAGTGCAATAAATGAATCAAGAACACAATAGAATTGATAAACCAATAGCTTTGATTAAAACATAAAGCCTTCAAAATAGGCTACATTGGATCCCTAGTAGAGAGTTTAGTTACCCATAATTAGCAAGAAAGCGAACCTCAACTTCCCCCAAAAGCATGAAGATCAAAAACTTGATTACAAACCTTAGGGAGAGCCTTATTTTCCTTCCTTCAAAACCCTCTCCTAATTTTAATTGATATAGTAAACCCTAGCTCTCCCAAAATATTGCTAAGGACCTCTATTTATAGTAGTAAGGTCGTGAGGGTAGTATGGTAACAAGTCACAATTCAATTAAAAACACATAATAACACATCTGCTTGTCTTCCATGCATTGACGTAACTTTTGGATCAAGTTTTAGCAACATTCCAGGTTGAACTTCCCATAATCAAAACATGAAAGTTGTAACTCTATCTCTTATCTTTAAAATGCCACTAGAATCAAGTCAATTGAAGTTGAGTAGCTTAAGTTATGCCCATTTGCGTGCAACAAGCTCTGGTAGAAAACTCCCAAGCATAAAATTCATGAAATACACCGAGGCACATTAATAGGTCCTCCACGGCATGAAGTTGCTGCCCACTTTTTGCCATTTTGCATGCTTTCTCTGTTGCATTCGTTTGCAAACAATCTCTAAAAATTCATAACTTCTTCGTTTGAGCTTCAATTCTCAAACTGTTTGTTCCTACATGATTTTGGTTCTTCACTCTTCAATGTGCATGCTCGAAATCCTCATTTTTTAGCACCTAAATACCTGAAAATTCACAAAACATACCGTGATTCTAAAAAATAAAAGAGATACAAAAATTAAGTAAAATTAACCAACTAAACGTAATTCCCACACAAAATACCCTTAAAATCACCAAGTATGAGTGCACTTCTCATCACAAGCCCAAGGCATTCTTGCATACAAACCCATGACACTCTCATAATATAAGTCCACAACACTCGTTGCTAAAAGCCTATCAAGAGATGGCACAAATTGCCTCATAAAAGCCCATCATATGATGACACTGTTGCTAAAAGCTCACTAAGAAATGATACCGATTGTCCCATAAAAGCCCATTATATGATGACATCATTCCTAAAAACCTATCAAGAGATAGCACCAATTGTCCCATAAAAGCCCATTACACGATGGCAATGTTCGTAACGCCTATTACGAGATGACAAATTCTATTTCAGGTCCATTTCAATCCAAGGATCCAATCAGCATACTCTCATAACTCCTTTTGTAATGCAAGGCCCAAATTCACCTCAACGCAAAATCTAGAATGCTCCACAACTCAATGGCCTACAATCGAACAATAAGGTAAACAGGGTAAGTATTTTTTTTCTTTCCAAAGACCAGTGGACCCCAGCCACTTCAATTGGGCAACTTTTATGGGTTATAGTGTGGCAATATTAGAGCATCCAAAGAGGTCTATTGAGCAAAGATGCTTCTTTGAATTAGGCCACTTGGGGAGTACTTAATTGGACATCTTGGATCAATAGGTGCAGAATCTCATTTCTAAAAAACCCAAAGGAAAAATACTTTTTTAAACTCCAAAAATCATATTAGCCCTAAAACACTAATATTTACTAATCTAGGTAGCCAAATGATGAATTTACCCTCCAGAGGCCAAAAGTCCCAAAATTACCAAAATAACGCGTTCCCAAAATTACTAAAATAACGTGTTCACGTTATGACCTCTTAAAGCATGTTTCTTCCAAGTTTCTTACTTTTCCCATATACCAAAATACCTAATACATATTCTATTTTCTATTAATATTGCAAAATTTCTACTCTTACAACCAGTGGCGGATCCAGGATTTTTGCCCAGGAGGACCTTCGCGGCTTCACCATTATTTGTCAAACAACTAATGAAAACTTTAAAAAATCACTAAACTTTAAGCAAAGAAAATAATACAATATCAAGAACCTGAGAGAAAAGAATGCAATAGCACAATACTTTCCTACTTGAATAAATCTATGAGAAGCAAAATTTTGAGTAAATGTGATGAGTAAACCTTAAGCAAAACCTTCGTTTAATTTTTTTTTTAATTTTTGGCTTCCAAAGATTATAATATAAATTTTCATGACTTTGATAAGACCTAGCCTAAGTCAAAGTCAACCAAAACTTAAATCAAGTCAACATTACGTTGACTTTTAATATGAATTAATAAAAAATGGGGAATTTTCTTTGTATAAACATCGATAGTAACTCAAATTTTTTTAATAATTTTGAAAAACTGAACGATGACGTTTGAAATGTAGGAAAGTGGTGAGTCACGGATAAAGAATAATGTCCTTTAAAATATAGTTAAAGTTTTAATTTGAGGAAGCAGATTCATTTTTAGACACAAAATACAAAATAAACTCACAAGCCCATGTCTTGTTCCCTCGAATTAGAATAAAAAACCTAAAAAAAAAATAAAAAAAAAACATGATTCAACCCTAAAATAAACTAAATTGAAATAAGCAATACACATACCTAAAACTGATAAAACAGAAAATAGAGCTAATTGTGGCACCTTAAGTAGTGAAAGCTTTAATAATTTTAGTCTTCAAAAGATTTAAGAGCGAATAGCATGAGAAAGAGAATGAGAGAGTAAAGAATTTTGGGGATAAAATCATAAAAAACAGGTAGAGCCATAAAGAAAAAAAGTGGAGAAAGTTTTAAATTTTTAATATGATATGTGCTTGAAATCTATATATAAATGACAAGTTTTTTATGGACCTAGATATATGTGTAATAGTTCTCATTTTTTTAAATTTGAGGGTGTACCTGCATATANCTAACTTTTTGGAGATTTATGATACATTCAAGCACAACAGAGTGACAGATGATGCCATTTAATTAAGACCATTTCCATTTTCGTTGAGGGACAAAGCTAAGGGAAGGTTAATGTCACTATTAGCGGGAACTATCACTACATAGGATAAGCTAGCGCAAAAATTCCTTGCAAAGTATTTTCTACCAGCTAAGTTGGCCAAGATGAGGGATGATATAATATCTTTTGTTCAAAGCGATAGTGAATCTTTATATGAGGCATAGGAAAGATACAAGGAGTTATTGAGAAAGTGTCCACACCACAGTTTGCCTATTTGGATGCAAGTGCAAACCTTCTACAATGGATTGCTACCTAATGTTCAAACTATGGTGGATGCCACATTAGGAGGAGCTTAAACAAAAAAATCTATAACCCGCTTATGAGTTACTTGAAGTATTGGTGAGTAACAATTATCAAAGACCCAATGATCGAGTAATGCCTAAGAAGGGTACAGGGTTTACATGAAGTTGATGCCTTCACCACACTTTCCGTTCAAATTTCAGTACTTCATAAGCAATTGGGAGGTATGAGTGTTAATTCAATTCAATCTCCTAAACTAATTTGCGAATTTTGTGTAGAAAACTATGCAAGTGTAGAATGCCAAGTGGGAAATCCTTTCTCCTCATCGATAAATGAAAAATTGAACTACATGGGAAGTTCACAAAGGCTGCAAAACAACCCATACTCCAAAACATATAATCTAGGATCGAGGAACCCCTCTAACTTTCTTACGGGAATCAAGGAGCACCTAGACCGGGAGCTCAATTTCAACAACCGGAGAAGAAAGATGTTTGGGAAGTTTATGCAAGAAATTACTAGCTTCATGAATGAGACAAGGACAAATTTTAGAAATCAAGGAGCGTCTATTCGGAATTTGGAGACTAAAGTTGGACAATTGTCGGAATCACTGATGGAAAGATCTCAAGGTTCATTGCCTAGTACAACAATCAAAAACCCAAAAGAACAAATCAATGCGATAACTTTGAGGAATGGCACAATTTTGAGTGAATCTCAACAAAAAGAAGCGGTTCGAGTTAAAGAGAAAGTCACGAAACAAGCAAATGAAGAGAGGGCACAATTGAGAAAGAAGGAAGAGAAGTCATTACATTTGGAGATTCCACCGGAAGCAACCCATCATACTCTATCAATTCCATTTTTGCAAAAGCCAAAGAAACAAAATCAGGATAAGAGTTTTTCTTAAATTTCTTAATATTTTTAAGAAACTTCATATATATATTCCTTCTGCAAATGCATTGCAGCAAAGCCCACGCTATGTGAAATTCATGAAGGAAATCTTGTCAAACAAGAGGAAACTAGAGGAAGATGAAACGGTAATGCTCACGGAGGAATGCATCGCGATACTCCAAAAGAAATTGCCACCAAAACTCAAAGATCTAGGGAGTTTTACTATTCCTTGCATTATAGCGAAGTACCCAATTTGATAAAGTTTTGTGTGATTTAGGAGCAAGTGTTAATCTTATGCCTCTCTCGGTTTTTAGGAAGCTTGGGATTAATGAGGTACAACCTACAATGATGTGTTTGTAGTTGGCGAATAGATCGATTAAATATCCATGGGGTATTGTTGAGAATGTTTTGGTAAAAGTGGATAAGTTTGTCTTCCCTGCAAATTTTGTAATGCTAGATATGGAAAAGGATAAGGAAATTCCTCTTACTTTAGGAAGACCATTCCTTACTACCGGAAGGATGTTGATTGATGTTCAACAAGGAAAGCTTGTTATGTGAGTGAAAGATGAAGAAGTTATATTTAATATGTTATAGGATATGAAGAGTCCTTTAGAGTTGAATTCTTGTTTTAAAGTAGATATTATGGAAGCAAAGGAGATTAAGGAAAAATATCCTAAGTTGGAAGTGGATGCAATGCACTTAAGTGAATTAGGTGAACTTGCAAGTAATTCGCAATTGATAATGGAGGACAAATCTCATCATGAGTTGATTTGGTTGAATTCTCATCACAACCCTGCAAATGAGAGGTGCAAATTTCAAAATAGTGTATGTGAAAGACCAATTCCCCAAGGGAGAGACAAAGAAGTGGCAATGGGTAGCTAAGCATCCCTCAAAGGATCCATGTGAAGAANGCTCTAAAATTGCTTTATTTTGGAGCTCTAGAATTGCTCCCTCTTGCCACATTGGATGTGTGGTTTAATGAGATATTAATGCACTGCATTGATATTTCAAATGATCATATCAACCCAAACGTTTGTTGATTAGGTTTAATGAGATATTAATGCACTGCATTGGTATTCCAAAGTTTCATATCATTTTGATTACATTACGTAGCACATTTTGGAACTCATTTTGAGATTGTAGAATTGTTCTATCTTGACACATTGGATTGACAAGTAGGATTTGTGTTTAATGAGCCCAATCAAATTGGTCCATCTTGACATGTTGGGTTTGTATTTAAATAAAAATTATTGGATCTATAATAATAATAATAATAATAATAATAGTAATAATATAGGTGCATTGCATTGGTATTCCAAAAGTTATAACCATTTTGACGCATTGGATGTGCATTAATAACAAGTATACAGTGCATTGGATTGCTATTAATAATTGTGGCTTAATGACATCTATCTAGGATTACTATTAATAATTATATAGGTGCATTGTATTGACATTGCAAACATTTCTTCGTATTCAATTCGTATTTAATTGTGTTGGTATTCAAAATCTCTAAATAAGGGGTTATAAAAGGGGCATATGCTCAATTGTGTATTATCACAATATGTTAGTTGGTGTTAACAATATGTCTGGTCTTTTGTTAATTGTTTATAGATCATGTTAGTTTGTGTCAATAATATGTATGTTCTTCATGATTTTGTTAATCGATGGTTTTTTATTTATTTATGTTTTTATTGTTGTTTCCAGGTCAAAGATTTGTGAATTAGCATGGAATAAAGGCAGGATGTCCGATTGACATTGTCAAATGAGTTTTTATTTTGATTCATTCTTCTGAACTGTAAGTATATCTTCTAACTATTTTAATACGAAATTATAAGTATATCTCCTAACTATTTTAATGGTTATTTGATTGAATAACTGTTTTTGTTCGGTCAATCTATTTGAATGATTAATTGTGTTAGTCCTGTCAAACAGTAAGTATATTCCTTAGCAATTTTAATATGAAGATTAATTTACTTTTGTTGATTTCGTTTTCAGGTAACAGTTGTTATACGAATGAATAATTGTTCCTTAACAATCTTAACATGAAGATCGATTAAATTTTGTTATGTTTGTTTTCAAGAAAATGTTCATGTACTTTACTAAGATCAAATCAAGGATGATCCCATTGTTAGTCGAACTATAAGTATGTGTCATATTTATATTAGTAAAAATAGTTCATTTGTGTTGAATATGTTTTCTATAAAAACATTCGTGTATTTTAATTTGTTATATGAATGATTAATTGTTTATGTCCTGCCGATGTGCGAGTATATATGTTAAATAAATTAATTTTAGCTGATTCCGTTTTCCAATTAATAGGTGTTATTTGAAATATTTCTTATCAGTCCTAATATGATAATCCCTTAAATTTGGGTTAAGTAAACCATTCATTTTATCATCACACGCATTTCGGGTTCCACTGAATAATCAGGAGTAAATTGATCATAACTTACTCAATAAAAATCCAATTGATGAGAGGATTAAATCTTTAGAAACTAGACAGACAGTGCTTTAATTTCATATATTATATACTTAATTTGGATAATTGTAGCCCCACTGCCGAACCATTCTTTTTATCATCACACACATTTTGGCTTCTACTGAATAGTTAGTAGTAAATTGATCATAACTTATTCAATAAAAATCCAATTGATGAGAGGTATAAATATTTAGAAACTAGGCATACAGAGCTTTAAATTGATATATTATATTCTTAATTTGGATAACTTTAGCCTCACTTCCAAACTTTTCATTTTATCATCACACACATTTCGATTTCCCCTATTTCTTGATTTCCACTTAATAGTCAATAGTAAATTAGTCATAACTTGCTTAATAAAAATTCAATTAATGAGCAGTTTAAATCTTTGAAAACTAGACAGATAGGGCTTTAATTTAATATATTATACACTTAATTTGGATAACTATAGCCCCACTACCTAGCCATTCCTTTTATCATCACACACATTTCGGTTTCCCCTGTTTCTCGATTTCCATTGAACAATAAGTAGCAAATTAGCCATAACTTACTCAATAAAAATCCAATTGATGAGCGGTTTAAATAAATCTTTGGAAACTAGAAAAATGGAGTTTTAATTTGATATATTATACGAAGAATTTGGATAACTATAGACCTACAGCCCAACCATTCATTTTATTATCACACATATAAAACCAATTCAATTTTAGCAATGACAAAGGAAAACAAATATTGATATGCAGTTTTAATTGTATTTGTTCTACCTCTTTTTGTTGATATTTTTTTATGTTACATACATATATCGAAAATAGGTTGCTGCTGAATATAACTAATTTTATTTGTATCACAAATATCATCTGATGTTTGCTGCTAAACCATGTAACTTTAGTAAACCATTTGTAATATGTGAACCATTATTATTATCCTTAAAGGAAAACAAATATTGATATGTAGTTTTAATTGTAATTGTTCTATCTCTTTTTGTTGATATTTTTTTATGTTACGTACATATTTCATGAAAAGATGTTGTTGCTGAATATAACTAACTTCAATTATTTAACAAATATCAACTCATGTTTGATGTCGAACCATGTAGCTTTAATAAATCATTCATTTTATCATCACACACATTTAGGTTTTCACTTAACAATCAGTAGTAAATTGATCATAACTTGCTCAATAAAACTCCAATTGATGAGAGGATTGAATCTTTAAAAACTAGATAGACAGTGCTTTAATTTCATATATTCTATGCTTAATTTGGACAACTGTAACCCCACTACTAAACCATTCGTTTTATCATCACACACATTTCGGCTTCTATTAAATAGTTAGTAGTAAATTAATCATAACTTGCTCAATAAAAATCCAATTGATGAGAGGTTTAAATCTTTAGAAACTAGACAGACAGAGCTTTAAATTGATATATTATATGATTAATTTGGATAACTTTAGCCCCACTGCTGAACCATTCATTTTATCATCACACACATTTTGGTTTCTCCTGTTTCTTGATTTCCACTTAATAGTCAGTAGTAAATTAGTCATAACTTGCTCAATAAAAATCTAATTGATGAGCGGTTTAAATCTTTGAAAACCAGACAAATAGGGTTTTAATTTAATACATTATACGCTTAATTTGGATAACTATAGCCCCACTGCCGAACCATTCATTTTATCATCACAAACATAAAATAAATTCAATTTTGGTGTTGACCAAGGAAAACAAATATTGATATGTCGTTTTAATTGTATTTGTTTGATCTCTTTTTTTGTTAATTTTTGGATTGATTTTGTTGTTTAATTTGTCGGTTTTGTGGGTTTTACAATTATCGTCTTTGTTTAGGATGCTATCATCAAATGTTTTTTTTTTTTTTTTTGCTATATGTGGTGGTCAATTCTAATTGCAGTAAATGGATTTGTGTCACATGACCTTTATCTTCATGGCTTCTTCAATGCTTCAATTAAGTTGCCTTCAGATTATGCTATTAGAGTTGTTGCTTTCTTTGTGAGTTCTCTTCTTAATATTCTTAATTTTTTTTATTTCTAAAATAATAATAATAAAAATAATTCATTTTCTCTGCTCAACAATCAAAATCAGTTTTTTTCCTTTGGCTCTGCAAGTCTCTTGCTTAAAAGTTTACATTTTTCAATAAGGTTTCTCTTTCTTTGATTGATTTATAGAATTATGAAAAATACCCATTGGGTTATCCTACAATTTTTTTTGTTTTTCTTGACAGTTTTAAACTTTGGTTGCAGATGTCAAATGGTGACATATTTGAGAAGAACCATAATGATATAGACTTTGAGTTCAATTTGTGGATATTTTATTTATTGATTTTTTAATTATCAATTCAATATAAAATGAACTTCAATACAAAAAATATATATTTAAAACACACAAAAACCAATAATAATGCAAAATATATATAATAAACATACCCACGCAACGCAATTTAAAAATGAATATAAGTTACAGAAATTGTAGAAGGTCGGTATAAATTTTAAGTTTATAATTGATCTTGATAATATTCAGGTGATGTTAAATATTATATATGATTCACTACAAAATACTGACATCGAATATCAAAGATATGTTTACAAAAATAATATCAATTGTATAAGATGATGATCCTGAATACATAATTAGATCATATAATATCCAGGTGATATTCTCAAGTTGGATGAATGATTTAATGACATCTACCTATAATTGATATTAATAATTGTACAGGCACAATTATTAATTTTATTACATACAATTTATATTTACTTTAAAATTTGTATAATTTAACAATTATTATGTCTTAATCTAATTAGTTTATTTTGTTAGAATAAATTTATTTACATTCTATTTCAAAAACATTGAATAAACATACCCGCAATGCACGGACCCCATGTCTAGTATATTTATTAATAGCAAGTTTTTTGTGAGTCTAAATATATGTATAATAGTTCTCATTTTTTAAAAATATGAGGATGGGCTTGGTATATATATTATAACAATTTTTTTGTGAGTCTATATATTATTAATTTTTTTTTTTTTTTTAAATCTGAGGGTAACCTAGGCCTACCCTCAAAGGGGTTGGATTTGCCCTTGCTTACAACATTTTTGCATTATTCAAAATTCCAATTTTAGATTTTCTCGAGAAAAGACAGTCTATTTATATAGTAGGTCTAAGTCACTTCAAGCGTCCGTTCGCGTAGTTGTTTCAATAAGTTTTTCTTTTTCGTCAAGATTGGGTTGGTGTTCCGGGAAAAAAGGAGACCCAGAGAGGTAACTCTGACGCAGAAGGCCCTGAGCAGCACTCCGGTAAAGTGATCCATGACCAAAGTCTCAAAACTACTAAAAGAACCCTCTTAAAGGTTTTTGCATGCATTAAAACACTTTGATTCGCATAATTTTGCACAAAAACTTGTAAATGGCTTTTTGGCCATTTCCTTTCTCATTTTATTAAAACACTTTAACAATTGTTTTTTCATTTTTATCAAGAGATAAATTATTTCCAGGTTTATCTCCTATCATATCAATTAAACTATATTAATCTCGAATTTATTTTTATATAAATTTTATTTTAATATTTATCTTGGACAAAATATTATTTTAAAGCATTTGTCTCTTTTATATTTATTTATCAAATAATAAAATTATTTCTGGGATTTATATCCTAAAATCCTTAATATAAATCATTAGTATTTTCTCTTATTTATTTATTTTAAATTCAATGAATCTACACATGCTTATGTCTAGATAAATTCACCGTTTCCATATTTTTTATTTATTAAAATTACTTGGTATTCATTGAAAAATTATCTTTTATTTAAATAAATATTTTCCTAAATGAACTTTGACTTATTTAACTCTCAATCATTTTCCCTAATTATTTTCTAATGTATTTATATTCTTATATAAATCCTAAACCTAAACACTAGCCACTTTCACCCTTCTCCATCAAATCAAATACTCAAACACCACATCCATCATTCTCAAACACTTTAACCACGAAATAAACCCCAAGCGCTATACAAGTCACACCAACGAATCAAAATCGCTTTTTCCGGAAACATCAGAACCCAATCATCATTTCGGGTTTTCTCTTGCTACCTTTTTATATTTTTTTGGAGATCACTTCGTATTTTTACATTCATAAACCCTTTGAGTAGTTTTTCTAGGTCATAATACATTTTTTATGTAGACAACTAAAGTCAAAAGATAAAATCCAACAAACCCAACAAATTTCCCATAAGCTATCTAACACGAACTACGTTAGACCAAAACATTGTTTTCTTGAATTTTCTAGTCTTTCGAAATTTGATTTTTCTATTAAATCTTCTAGCTTCAATTTCATTATTCTGATCACCTAGAGCATTTCTTAAGCATGCATGTTTTCACTAAGTAGTTAGATGCTTGGCTTCCACATTTTTTTTCTCAACGAAATTCACCCTTGGTCTTCTTTGTTTGACTTTAGTGATGACAAGATTACAACGAGCCATGCTCCTTGGAGTGGACTCTTGTAAGGAGGCTGTGGGTTGGTTTGACATTACTCAGAAAGCGTGATCAAAGCCCTAGAAAAAAGTATGTAATAATCCACCATTAGGCCCAAGCCAATAGTGGGCTCTTCTCAATTTGTAATCCATATTTCGCTACATTTTATTATCTTTTGTTAATTTTTCATAAATACAAAAAAGGTCATCAACAACTATTCAAGGCAAGAAGACCGAGTAAAATTCTATAGCCTCTAAAGGACAATTGAGTTAGAGTAATATTATAATGGTTAAGAAAACTTCAAATAAAATTTTGTAAAGGGAATTCTAAGCCGAGAGATATATATGATGGTGTATCCTAACATTCTTTGGGTTAAGACATAAAACACCTACATTTTTAGTTTTTCTATTGAAAAACAACTCCACATCATCTGGGAAAGTACTCTGAAAGTGATCTCGAAATTTAAGGAAATGACTACTATCAATAATTCTAGGGTTTATATAAGCCAGAAAAATAAAACAAAATGGGTAGATTATCTTAATACATGAGGAAAAGAGGGGGTGTTAGCTCTTAAAGAAAAAACAAGAACTTAGAACATTTGCATGTCTCCCATCCTCTGATTGTTAGAGTCTCTCCCATTTTGAAAACATAGCTTAAACATTATTAAAATTGCCAGAGATTATATTCATTTTAACTTTTAACTCTTTACCTCAGCTAGAGTTAAAACTTAAAGGGAGTAATATATTGTAAATGTTTAGCCCTTTTATAGTTCACAAATCCACTCCCTACACATTTATAGCCCACGAGAGAATTCATTCACTACACATTGTTTTAATAAACGTTTTAGTCTTGTTGATGCTGACTTTCGACACCAACTAATTATCACGTGAGTATTATTCATTGGTGGATTAACACGTGATGATGAATATATAAAGCGAAATAAATGCGGAGAAAGCTTTTAAAGTGGTTCGGATGCTAAGGTAGCAAGTCCTACGTCCACTGATTTGTATTGATGTTCGTGTGGGTCAGGTCGCCAAGCGGACTGACTTACAGAGGAATTATGAAAAGTAAGTGTGTTTACAGGAGAGAGAGAGAGTCTTTATAAAAATGGCCGAATCCCCTTAATGAAGGGGTCTTCCTCATTTTATACCAATCTGAAGCGTGTAATTATCATTAAATCCATGGGTTGGTGTGATTGTCAGGATATAATCCGGCTTTATGTCCAATTGCTCTCTTCCCAAGCTGATTTCGCATGATTTACTGCAGGGGAAAGGGACGCGTGTGAGCCCCATATCATGTAGCAGGTCTGACGTGTGCGTGTTGTCCTGACGGGAGCAGGTCAATCTTCACGTGACTTTCCCACGTCAACCCTTATTCCCCGTCATAACAGAAGCCCCCTATTTCTAAGGTTTGAGGATCGAAACCTTAAAAACTAAGTCACATCGAAGACTCTGGTGCCCCGCCCTGAAATGGGATGAGCTCGACACAGGACCTTGGCGAACACGATCTCGCGCAATTCCTTGCCTAAGCGACCTGATAACCTTCAACCTTGCGACGGATCTGATGGACGCTCCTTTCCGTACTTAGAGGTTCAATGAACCGGTTCTGCTGCGTTGCAGGCGCTTTGCACGCGTTAAAGCGTTTGTGCAGACGCATTAAATGCGTTGCGTGCTGGAGCGACGCCGTTTTGATGGCATGGTTATGTAACGCATTCGAACGATGACTCTTATAGCGGCATTTAATGCAACGGGGCGCATTTAATGCGGGGAGAGAGAGAGAGTTGTCGTTTCGTTCCAAGGTGGTTGGTAACCAGTGGTTCGCATCCATATAAAGCTGTATTTTCAGATGAGGCCACCAAATTTTCTTCGTATTCAAGCATAAACCTTTGCAAACCAGGACCTCTCTTCCGATCGGCGCTTTTCAGGCAAACCGAAACGCATTTCGGCCTCATCTCGCATCCCAAGAGTAGTTTTCCTTTCCTTTTTTCATTTTGCTGTGTTTGGATGACATGGCGTCCGATCTCCGGTGTTTCCACGGGGACGTGATGCCGTCATTGGATTCGACCGTGGATGGCGGCTCGAGTCACTGTTTATTTAGAACTTGTCCCCTGCCGCCGCACCGGGACAAGCACGAAGGCCTAAATGACCGTGTCTGTCGATGTTGCACAAACTGAATGGAACCGCAACATCAGACCGAGGAAGGAGCCAGCTCGTCCTCGCGGGAAGTTCCCGAGGACGCAGCCCGATGTCCGCTACTCGTTCGCCTCACCTCCGAGGACTTAATAGAATAA
Source organism: Pistacia vera (assembly GCF_008641045.1). NCBI lineage: Eukaryota > Viridiplantae > Streptophyta > Magnoliopsida > Sapindales > Anacardiaceae > Pistacia > Pistacia vera. Next base: position 835,417 of record NW_022196148.1, on the reverse strand, counting down.
AGAGGCAGTTTGACATCCGCGCGGAGGTGTTCCTCGACCACACCAGACCGTCACGGCGCCCGGCCGATGGCCTTGCCGCGATCTCTGAAGAGATCTTCAAGGGTGGAGGGAGGATTCCCTTTCATCCCTTCATCAGGTCGGTCCTGGATCATTTTGGGATCGCACCAATGCAGTTGACGCCAAACGCGTACGTCATCGCTGTCGCGATGTACATTGCGTGCTGCGAAAGCGGCTTGGGAGAGCCAACGGCAGTCGAGCTCGGCGTCGTCTACTACCTTAAGAAGAGTAGGGACAAGGACTCGTACTATTTGTCTCGGCGACCTACCATTGCCGCGGGGATACACAGTTATCCAAGCAATGCGGGGGCCTACGAGACAAAGTTCTTCTTTTTCTTTTACAACGGCCACTGCCGTTTTCAGGATCCAAGTAGGTTTTCTTTCGCTGGGTTTATTTTCTGCTCGCCTGATCCATAATAATGACCTGTTTTCTCTTGCAGTCAATAGAACGACCGCGCAGGTGCTACTCGCTGATCCAGACAGGCTTGTATCATTCGGAGTACTGGACGAGGAGAGCCGTGACGCGAGGAAGCTTGTGACAACCGCGAACTTGCGGAAGTACGATTTTTTCAGCGACAAGGCGTCGTTAGAACCTTCAGAAGGTAAGTTATACCGGTTCCTTTCTGGTCGTAGAATCAGTTTGTTTACTAACACTTATGTTGTGCAGAAACTATGCCTCCGAAAGAGTCCAGGCAGTCTCGCCGGGCACCGTTTGTCTTTCCTCGATCGAGGAATGAGAGGGCGACCGAAGCTGCTCGCCCCGTTCCGGCACAACCAACACGAGCTGCCGCGCCCTCACGGCAACAACCTGCGCAATGAGCGACCAGGTCGGGGCAGGTCGCTCAGGCGCCCCCGGCTCGTCCAAAGCGCAAGGCTCCAGCTCAAAGGTCGAAGAAGAGGAAACAGGTTCAGGCCGACGAGTCTGAGACTAAATCCGAGGAGGAGCCCCTGAGGTCACGACAGGACTCAAGGAGGCTGGGAAAGGAACCCGTGGGCGAGGCGATCGTGAAAGATACACCAATGCTCGACTCACTGGGGGGGCTGCCCGAGTATCTGCAACCGATAGTCTATTCTCTGCTCGAGTGTGGACTATCGGAGTCTTATGACGAGTTCGCTGACACGGGCGACGACCTTCTGACCACGTCGTTCCAGCATCTTAGCAAGGTAAGCGAGCTGCATCTAAGCGAAGTGAGCGAGCTATTCTTAAAACTAGTTCATTTCTTTGATAACATTCTTATTCGCAGGCTTTGCTTGCGATGAGGAGGTCATGGAGAAGACCAGCTGGGGGGCCGCCCAAAGGAGTCTAGCGATCAAGAAGAGATCGCGAAGCTTAAGAAAACTTGGAGTTGCCGAAGCTGAAAGGAAAGAGACATTCGATGTGTGCGGACACGGTACCTAATGCAAAAGGATGCGCCTTGCGAACGTGGACTTCCAGAAGGCAGAGCTCGAGCGACGCGCGCGGAGGAGGTGAAAGGAGCTGCCAAAGAACGAACGCCGGCTCTCCAAGGAGGTCGCGCGAGAAGGACCAGGTGATTCAAACGACCTCGATTGGCGAGAAGGCGAGCAGAGAAAGAGGAGGTTTCGAACAGGAGAACGAGCTCTCAAGGCCGAACTCCAAGAGAGTCAGGAAAAGGTCGCTTGCTGACTGAGGAAATGCGGGTTCAGTTGGAGGAAACGGAGGAAAAGGCCACCGACTGGGCGATCGGAGGCCATTTACCACTACGACCAATGAACCCGGGTCTGGACGTTCGTCGTCCTCCCACCAGGTTGGCAAGAGACCTTGTGGTCTTGCAGAGGAGGACGATCGAGCAGAACCTACAGCAGCAGCGGCGACGGCCAAGGGGTCGACCAGGCAGGGGGTTCGGTTCTGCTTCGAAGGATCCCCCGACCAGCCGTAGTGAATAGGCCTTGCTCCATGGAAGTGGGCGTGATTTTGATTGTACAATAAAGGAATAAATACATTTGTTTTTTAATTACACTTGCTTTTTCATACATATGTACTTGTTCGCCATGTTAGTTTAAATCAATAGCAACGTCATTCGTATATTACAAGCAGAACAGGGTAAGCTTGGCCGCTAAGCCGAACAAGATAATGCTTTACAAATACAGGAACTTAACAAAAACGAACTAACTTATAACAAGGAATGAGTTCGGGATTAGATAGTAGGGTCGAAGGTGCTCGGCGTTCCAAGCTCGGGGCACTTGGAACCATTTAGTCTTTTGAGATGGTAAGTCCCTAGTCTGATCACCCTATCGACCCGATATGACCTTCCTAGTTAGGTCCTAACACTCCTCACTCGCTTCACCGGTCTCCGAGGAGAACTTCCTTAACACCAAGGTCACCGACCTGGAAGTCTCTTCGCTTGACTTTGAATCAAAAACCTCTTTGCTCGCTGCTGGTAGGCTGCTATCTTAGCGAAGCCTTACTGCGACGTTCTTCAACGAGGTCCACAACTTGCCCTATAAGAGGCTCGTTTCAACTCATCGTACAGGTCCCTCGAAGAGAACCAGTTCGACCTCTACATGGATCATCGCTTCACAGCCATAGGCTAGCGAAAAAGGGTTTCCGAGGTGGAGGTTCTTGGAGTTGTCCTGTACGCCCATAAGACTTCGGGGAGATGAGACGTCAGCCCAATTTCCTTTGGGCGCCCGAGCTTGGCCTTCAGAGTGTGCTTGATGGTCTTGGTGATGCTTCAACTTGGCCATTGTTTACGTCTGGCGACTGAGGCAAACTTTTATGCGATGCCCAGCTCGTCGCAGAATTGCTTGAACTCTTCATTATCGAATTGCTTCCCATTATCCGAGATAAGGGTGTGAGGAATTCGTAGCGGCACACTATGTTCTTTGCAAAACGAAATCTTTAGCTTTCTGGTCGTGATGCGCTAGCGGCTCGGCTTCAACCCATTTTGTGAAATAGTCTACCGCAACCACGGCATATTTGACCCCTCCTTTCAGCTGGCATGGGGCCAATAAGGGCGATCCCCCACATGGAAAATGGCCAGGGGCTAGAATAGTAATCAGCTCGTGAGATGGGGCTCGCGGAATATTCGGAACCGCTGGCACTTATCACATTTCTGACAAAGTTGTGTGCATCTTCTGGATCGGGGCCAATAGTATCCCTGAACGAACAACCTTGTTCGCAAGAGACGAGCTGTGTGTGTGTTACGCAGATACCTTCATGAATTTCCCTCATGATGTAGTTTGCTTCTCACTGGTTACACATCGAAGGAGAGGGGTACTGAATCCTCTCCTGTACAGCTGATCCCCGATGAGTGTGAAACGAGCAGACTTACCGCAGAATCCTTGCCTCGACTTGTGTCGCTCGGCAAAGTCCCATCCTTGAGGTACTGGGCGATGGAAGTCATCCAGGATCCTGCTGGAAACCACGTTTAAGACCTGTTCGGCGGCTGAGCGTGATAGTAGGAACATCGATGAAGCGAACAAGAATGTATGGAGCCTCATAATCAACATGAAGCTATCTTTGCCAAGGCGTCTACTATAGAATTGCTCTCTCTGGGATCTGAGCGATTCAAAGTGCTTAAACGACCCCAAAGAGAGGCCTTAGCCTCTTTTAGGTAGCGGACCATGTTCTCTTCCTTGGCTTGGTATTCCCCTAGGATTTGGTTGACGACCAGCATAGAGTCGCTGTAAATGCTGATCGCGGTTGCACCGATTTCTTTGGCAGTCTCAACCGCGCGAGCAGGCTTCGTACTCGGCCTCATTGTTGGTCGCTTTAACCCAAATCGGAGGATACCGTGAATCCGAGCCCCCTCGGGGCTCACAAGGAGAAGACCGTCGCGGTTCTTTTCCTGTTTGATGACCCGTCGACGTAGAGGTTCCAGGTCGACAGGTTCTAAATACTTTCTTGCCCGACTTCGTTAGGCGTTGCTCGCTGGGAGATAGAAAATTCCGAGATGAAGTCTGCAACGGCCTGCCCTTTGATGGTCGACCTGGCTTATACTTTAGGTCGAACGGCTTAACTCCATGGCCCATTTGAGCAATACCCGAGGCCTTTGGTTTCTGGAGGACCTACCTGAGGGTAATTTGTCATTACATGGATCGTATGGGCATGGAAGTAAGGTCGCAGCTTCTGGACGCGACCAGCAGAGCAAAAGCTAGTCGCTCCATCTTCGGGTACGCATCTCGGCATCCAATAGACGTTACTTGCATAATATACTGGCAATGAGCCTTTCTCTCCTTCCCGTATAAAGCTGCACTGATCGCGAACTAAGCAAGGACAGGTAGACGGCAGGGTCTCTGTGGAGAGGGCTTAGAGAGAAGAGGTGGCTTCCAAGGTGTTCCTTTTATTCTGGAATGCCGCTCGATTCGGGAGTCACCTCAAATTTCTTATATGGCCTTTAGAGACGTTAAAGAATGGTAGACAGCGGTTGTTAGCCTTGATATGAAGCAACTAAGTGCCGCTATTCACCCAGTTCAGACTCATGACTTACTTTTGCTGGTCGGGCTATCATATCAGCAGAGCCTGAATCTTTTCGGGGTTTACTCTTGCCCCGCTGATTGACCATATATCCTAGGAACTTTCTGACGATACCCCGAACGAACATTTGAGAGGGTTCAGCTTCATTCTGTCAGCAGGAGTATGCAAACATCTCAGCGAGGTGCGCAATATGCTTTGAGGCGACCTGGGGATTTGACCAGCATGTCGTCCAAATAGACCTCCATTGTTGTCCGATTGGTCGGAGAACATTCGATTGACCAACCTCTGATAGGTCACGCCGCGTCTTGAGGCCGAAAGGCATGACTTTGTAACAGTATAGCCCCGGTCCGTAATGAAGGTCGTGTGTTCCTCATCTGGTCTGTAAATCGGGATTTGATTGTATCCCGAGTACGCGTCCATGAAGCTTAACAGCTCATGCCCGAGGTGGCGGTCAACGAGCTGATCGATTCTTAGCAGGGGGAAGTGTCTTTCGGGCAAGCTTGTTGAGGTCGCTGAAGTATACACAGGTCCGCCACTTACCATTTGGCTTCTTTACCAGGACGGGTTAGCAACCCAGGTTGGGTAGAGAGCCTCGAAAGGATCCATTTCGGAGAAGGTTCTCCACTTCTAATTTATGTGCGGCGTACCGCTCAGATCCATCGCCCTCCTTTTTTGGCGAAAATGGCTTGGCTTCACTGCTGACATTCAGTGAATGGCAAATAATGTCCGGCTGATTCCGACCAGTCTGCGTTGCGACCAGGCGAACACGTCAATGTTCTCCTTCAAGAAGTTTACAAGCTCGGAAGCGAGCTAGGGGTTGAGGCAGCTTCCGATCTTTAGCACTCGCGGCTTGACTCTTCTGGATCAACGAAACTTCGGACAGATCCTCAACGGGCCGCTCGGGGGGATTTCCTGAATTCACGGATCTAAGTTATCCTCCGTCGACCGGGCTGTGGCTCGATCCGGTGATCGCCATAGCCTGGCAGGGCGCACATCGCGAAATGCCCTTCCTTAGGCCATTGAACCGCTTTTACATAGCATTCGCGAGATGCGCCTTGCGACCCGCTTACTCCCCTATCCTCCGATGGAGTGGGGAGGGAACTTCATCTTGAGGTGATAAATGGAAGTGACCGCCCTGAAGGTTCTCAGCAGAGGTCGCCCCAAGATTCCATTAAAGGCCGACGGGCAGTCCACGACCAAAAATTCAGTAACCCTAGTCACCTCGTCGTAATCGCCGAGCATGACTGGTAGCTGGATCGTCTTTGGGGATCAGGTGATCCCTCGTAAAACCGTACAGAGGTATCGAGGCTGGCTTCAGGTCGGCCTCGACTAGTTCATTCTATCGAAAGCTGACTTGAACAGGATGTTCAACGCTTCCGTTGTCTACAAGCATTCTGCAGACATATGACACCCTATCAGGGGTTGATCACAGAGCATCCTCGTGAGGATGTGCAAGCGAGCTGCTTCCTTCTGCAGAGGTGATTGTTCCTCCTTCCTGGCTTTTGAGGTCGCTGCGAAGTGCTCATTACCCTGATCGGTCATGATGCGCTTCGCGAGCACACTTTCTGCGCTCCTCGCGTGTTTCCAGCGAGGTGCGGACCTCGAAAATTAGTTCACATTGCTGTACCCGCTGCGATCACAGCGTTTTTTCTCTTGCCTCCCTTGGTTTCTCTTGGGGAGTCATCAATGTACTCCTTGAAGTGCCCTTTTTATGAGCTCTTCGATAGCTGCTTTAGAGCTCGATATTCACACGTGTGATGCCCGTTATCCCGATGGTAAGGCTAGTATTTTTGCTGTTTCGTTTGGCCGTACAGAGTTTTCATGGGTTCTGGTTCTCCGAGAAGGCTGGCTTCCTCAGATTTGTCGAGGATCGCAGATATGGACACATTCAGCGGAGTGTATGGTCCTGTCGCGGTCGCAGCGGGGACAGGAGCATAGGACTTTTTCTGCTCGTAGCGGGGTTTCTTCCTTTCGCTGATCGTCATTGTCTCCTTTGCGATCAGCTCGCCTATTGGCTCCCCGACCTGACATACTACTGGAAGTACCGTGATCGCGGCGCGCGAGTAGTGCCGCCAATGAATTCTCTATTCGGAGATACTTTTCCGCCAGGTCGATGTCAGAATCTGGTGAGGGAAATATCGTCCTCAGCCTGCAGTTCCTTCCACAGATCGGTTTGCGGGCGAACTCCGGCTATTATAAGAGTGCGGATGGACTCTTCTAGGGCATGAGCCACCTTGTTGAGTTCCCTGTGGAAGCGGTCAATGTAAGACTACAGGGATTCGTCTCTTTCTTGCCTTATGTTGTTGAGGTAGCTCAGAGGCATCGAGAATTTCCGATTGGCTTGGAAATGCCGCAGGAACATCGCGCTCATTTGAGGCCACGAACTGATAGATCCCGCCGGGAGCGACCTCAACCATCGTTTGGCGTGAGAAGTTAGCGTCACGGCCAAACAACGACATTTCGCAAGGTCCGGAACCTGGTGGAGCTCCATCAGGTCGTTGAACTCATATAAATGATCCTGCGGATCGTAGTTCCCGTCAAACGGCCGCATATCTGGCATTCTGAACCCTGGTGGAAGGGGAGCGGCTAGCACTTCGGGACAGAAAGGGGATGCAGAGGCGACCTGTGCCTGTTCGTTTCGCTGCTCCCTCAACCTGTCCAGAGCTCGCTGTAGCTCCTCTATTTGTGGTAACGGAGCCAATTGGGGATTGCTTTCACCCGTGCGAGTCCGGACTTCTCAATTGCGGTTCAAGAAGGTCCGGAGGTCGGATTCCTCCTCGCCTCGGCCGGCATTTCCGGCCGCACTCGACACACGTTGACTACAGGCGTGTGAGGGCGGTGTATTGTGCGGGGCATTTTCACGACCCTCGCAGTGGTACGAACCGCCCCGCGAGGTGTGGGAGCCACCCTCCTAATGACGATCGGGGTCATTCTGCTGGTGGTGATAAGAACCATCGCGCCCAGCATTCTCGCTTGGGTTTGTCTACGAGGTGGCATGGGACAACTCGGGGTCCACTCTTTCGTCGAGTCTCAGCTTTGCCGATACCCTGCTCGGGGCACCTTTTGCGTTCGCTGGTCCTTGGGAGCCCGTAGGCTTACTTTTCGCCACTTGCTTACCCTTGCGCCTACGCGCTGCAGTGCTCGCGGCACGGGCTATTGCCCTTTGCCGCGCTTTCGCGCGACCTGCAGGCGTCTTTGGCGGTTGCACCGCCCTAGCTGTGTTAGATGACATGCCTTGGTCCAAACGGTCCAACCTTTGGTTGACCGTCTGGAGAGTATTGTCGAACCTCTCCAGGTAGTTTCTGATGGCAGGGTCAAGTTGTGGAGCTGCCGGGACATCCCCCGCAGCATTTTGTGAAACTGGAACTTCTTCAGTACGCTGATTAGCTTGCCCTGGCTCAGATTGGCGGGCCATCTGCTGTTGCAGGACCAGTAGGTCAAAGATTCTCCTGATGAAGGGTAGACACTAAATCAGGCCCTCCTTCTAGCGCCAAACTGTTGATGCTGACTTTCGACACCAACTAATTATCACGTGAGTATTATTGATTGGTGGATTAACACGTGATGATGAATATATAAAGCGAAATAAATGCGGAGAAAGCTTTTAAAGTGGTTCGGATGCTAAGGTAGCAAGTCCTACGTCCACTGATTTGTATTGATGTTCGTGTGGGTCAGGTCGCCAAGCGGACTGACTTACAGAGGAATTATGAAAAGTAAGTGTGTTTACAGGAGAGAGAGAGTCCTTATAAAAATGGCCGAATCCCCTTAATGAAGGGGTCTTCCTCATTTTATACCAATCTGAAGCGTGTAATTATCATTAAATCCATGGGTTGGTGTGATTGTCAGGATATAATCCGGCTTTATGTCCAATTGCTCTCTTCCCAAGCTGATTTCGCATGATTTACTGCAGGGGAAAGGGACGCGTGTGAGCCCCATATCATGTAGCAGGTCTGACGTGTGCGTGTTGTCCTGACGGGAGCAGGTCACTCTTCACGTGACTTTCCCACGTCAGCCCTTATTTCCCCAGGCATAACAAGTCTAAAGGAGAATCCATTCACTACACATAGTTTTAATAAACATTCTAGCCAAGAGAGGGTCAATGACTACACATTATTTTAATAAGTTAATAAGTCCACTCTACATAAAATCAAATATGAATTCTTATTGGGGACATTGGTACAATATAAATAGACAGTCAAATTCAATATTGAATCATCTTTGGGTTCGAGGAGTTCATCTCATCTTGGGAAACTATTTTTAAGCTTAGACTAGTTTGTGTTAGGGTTGTTCAAAAAAATCCGTAAACCGAACTGAACTAGTAATTGGACCAAAAAAAACTGATTTTTAGGCCGATTCAGTTTCAGTTCAAGAATTTCTTTGAACCGATTTTCTGGTTCGAATATTGGTTTAGTGAATTATGAGAACCGGTTAATAGAAATTGGTTTTTAAAACCGATTTTGCAATAAAAATTAAAAAGCCCAAAAGGAACAAAGGCCCAAAACCGGTTTAGTGAATTTTTTTTTAAGTTTTGGCGTATATTTTTACACTGTCCTGGGGGAAAACTGGTTAACCAGAAAAGCGGTTCGGTTCAAAACCGATTACCCCTAAAACCAGTTCGGATAAAAAAAAAAAAGGGTATTCAAACCAGTTATTTTGAACACCCCAAGCTTTGTGTAACAACAATATTTAATAAGAAAATCGATGCCATTATATATGCTACAGAATTTAGAAATAAATTTTAACTAGTTTAATAGCCGCATATAATACTTTACCTCCATGCTACTTCTTTTTAAAGTGCCCCAGTACTTTTGTTTTTTTTTTTTTCTTTATAATCTTATGTTTTGTATGTTAAGAAAGCTTTTGTGCAACGATTGTATATACAACCAATCAATAAGAGTATGTCACTTCAAAGTACATGACATACATGAGAATCCTTATGGATCGGTTGTACATAAGTTGAACAAAAATTATAATACTACTTTACTTCTAAACTAATTTATTTAAGTTCTAATGCACTTAATTAAATTGGATTAAATGTGGCTGATGCTATATAGTTTGGAATACGCCCGTGGTTTTTATTTGTATACAATAACCATTATTTTTAATAAACTATATGGTCGATTTTGATGTTATAATCAGATGATAAGATAAATGTGACGTTATTTATGGTGAAGTTACCATTTGATCTATAGATGAGTTTATATTGTTTTATAAACATATGTTGAATAAATGTTATATACTGATACGACATTTAGCACATCGATCACACTCTTCCTTCCATACTTCACTAATTTAACTAGGTACTAATACTATTTGACTTGACCACGATATATGACTTAACAGTAATCCTTTGATATTGTATTTATTTTAATTTCTTAATAACTATTATAAAATAATCATATAATTAGTTTTAATTAAATTTATTTATTCTATATATATTTTAAATAAATTAATAAATGAGTTTAGATATTTAATTTTTTTATTTAAATTATGTTGATGCAAGATTTACACTAACCATAGTGATTCGATTAACTTTGATGGAATTGAACCTGATGTATGCGTGATTATTTAAAATCAACAATGTAATGAATATGAATTCGTTAAAATAAAGAACAACAAATGGTTTTTAAAGTAGTTCGGCAAGTTGAAACTTAAACCTACGTCCACTGTTTTTCTTATTGCTTTAGAGGGCTTACAAGAATAATATTAAATGCCTAGCATAAATCGCTAACTCTTCTCTCATTGTTGGATGAGGTTTATATACAAATATTCGACAAAAGAAACAGAGAGATTATCGGGATTACAATCAAAATCAAAGTGCAACTCTAGTATTCTTGTGATTAGATCGCGCTATTATTGATGTTGATCTCATTCATTTCGCAATATTTAGGATCTGAATTTATCTATGATTTGTCAAACAATTGCTAGGGTTGGTTGCGACTAGCTTATGTTGGGTCGAGCTATACCTCAACGAGCTTATGCTGAGTTGGACAAGTGTTAGATCGAACTGATTCTAGGTCAAACTATATTCTCGTAGGCTTCTAATATCTCCGAGCTTAATGAAAAAATTACACACAACAAATTAGTTAAATGATAATATTTGACACTATGAGTGTTGTTATTTAAGCCCCACTTAAACTTCATTGAGCCCTATTATTAATTTTCAAAATTCAAAAATATATTGTACACACAATTACTAAACAAGCCTATCAATAAAAAAACGATTTAACAATTTCTTTTAGTTTTTGAAACATTCAAACATCCTGCAATGATTAGAATCTATTTGTTTAAATTTAATTATATTATTTCCTTTTTTTTTTCCCTAGAACTTTTGAAGCAAATCTTTTCAAATTACTGGTTTTGTTTGCTATAATGGGTACCAATCTATTTGACTAAAATTTTAATTCACTTCCCCATGGCCATTAGTAATCAAATAAAAAAGAATAAAAATAGAATGATGATTTCTTTATTTTATGAAATCCCATATTTTATTTTCTTGTTTCTCACTCTAATTAGAATAAAACCACTGTAATTGTATACTGCGTGGAACACTGGAACTATTGACGTCACACATCTCTTAAGACACCCCCGACTTTCCCTCCTTTTATTCCATATATATATTAAAAGAGTTAACCTTTCATTTTGTTCACTCATACTATATAACCCTATCAATGTTATTCTTAAAATAAAATTTTAAAGGATTAAATTGAAAGTTTAGAAAAAATTAAAAATAAAACAAATTCTACAAATAATCCTTAGAACATATTACAGTAAAACAACACAAAAAAAATATAAGTTAAAATAGGTACCAATACTTTAAAAACAAAAAATAACAATAGAATTTATGAAAAAAGGAACTAAAAACTTACAATTTTATATTGCTTGTAACTTGATACTTCTTATTACAAATATTCTTCCTCAATTAACTTGTCTTTTTATTTTAAGAATAATTTAAATGACATAAAAAAAATTTAGGTTGATGAGAAAATAGTGGGGTATAAAAAATATTTGTAAAGATTAGGAAATTAAAATTAATTTTAATGATATAATATAAAGATAAATTTATTAGCATAAAATTTATTAATAAGTATAATTTTTTAATTGTTTAGTTGGGTGTCAATTAAGGTGTAAACGAGCCGAGTTGAGCCAAACTTTGGGCTAATCGAGCTCGACTCGATTGTTACAATGTTGAGCTTGAAGCTGAAAATTTAAGTTCAAGCTAGAGCTCACCAAAAAAACCCTACAATTCTCCGCTTTTCCACTTTCTCAATTGAACTTTTCGAGCCTGAGCTTGAGCTCGTCGAACTAAAATTTGTTGAGTTTGAACTCAGCTTCATAGTGTAACCGAGCCAAACTAAGCTAGAACTGCTTGCGAGCGGTTCGGCTCAACTCGGCTGACACCCCTAGTGTCAATCGATCCGTTTTTGTATATTATACTTGGCCCAAGCTTACTTTCGCACCCGTAAATCCCAATCCGTGGTCTAATTATTTGACCCATCAAGACCATAAGGTCCAGACCCAGGGCCCTGTGGCAGTTGTAGAGTAAAAGCGCTACCGTGTGACGTGGCGAGACGAGGTTCTCTTTCATGTCACGCAAAGCAATTTTTAGCCGCGAAACGGTGACAAAATTTGGGCGGGTTAAAATTGAAAATAAATTAATCATTCCCAAATTTCAAAAACAAACATGCCGCCCTCGGTCTCTCCCGTCTCTTCCTTTTCACCCCTCTCTCTTCAAACAACAAACAAACAAAAGAAAAAACTTTTCTCCGAATATGGAGGATCCAAGAACTCAGCTAGAGAAAATGGGCAGAGAACTTAAGTGTCCTATTTGGTACCATCTCGTTTCAAGAAAGTCTATTCATAACTTTATAAATATTAATCAATCAATCAATTTCTCTTTTTTTTTTTTTTTTTTTTGGCAGCTTGAGTTTGCTGAATTCTTCGGTGTCACTTACATGCAATCATGTATTCTGCAAGTAAGTTCCGTTTGGCTTGTTTGTCCGCGCTTTAATTTCAAAAGAAATGCTGATAATTGTGTTTGTTTTCAGTTCGTGCATTATGAAATCAATGAAGTCCGATTCCAATTGTCCGGTTTGTAAAGTGCCCTATAGCCGTAGAGGTATGATTTTTAATGTTTCAATTCATGCTTTTATTGTTAAACTAGTTCTAGTGCTATAATATGCTAATTACCCATTTTCAGAAAATTTCATTCAACTTGTAAGGGTTGGTCAAATTATAGGCAAAAATTGAAAGTTGTGATTAGGTAAATAAGATTTTCGATTTCTTTTAGTTAATCACTGTTTTTATGCAGCTTTTTCACAAACTTAAGTCAAATTTTTTTTGGGATTTAACATTAATTTCAAAACATAACCTAGACTGAGAGATGTGTATTGTTCTTAATTTTAGTCTGGAATTTGATTAGGGCCGCCCTCATGATGTCAGATTTGTTGTGGAAAACTTGTATGGTCNTGCTAATTACCCATTTTCAGAAAATTTCATTCAACTTGTAAGGGTTGGTCAAATTATAGGCACAAATTGAAAGTTGTGATTAGGTAAATAAAATTTTCGATTTCTTTTAGTTAATCACTGTTTTTATGCAGCTTTTTTCACAAACTTAGGTCAATTTTTTTTGGGATTTAACATTAATTTCAAAACATAACCTAGACTGAGAGATGTGTATTGTTCTTAATTTTAGTGTGGAATTTGATTAGGGTCGCCCTCATGATGTCAGATTTGTTGTGGAAAACTTGTATGGTCAGAAACTAATGAATTTGTGAAAGCTTTTCTTTCATGTGTGATTTGTCTAAACTTGTTTTGATAAAGATAGTTTGCTTTGTACAGGTAGACGTGAATGAGTGAATTAAGTGCTTATGTCATGGTTTTTCAGTTGTTTTTAGCTCTTCTAAATCTTGTTGTGTTCTTATATTATAAACTTTTTTAATTTTGCCAGAGGTTCGTGCTGCTCCTCACATGGATAACTTGGTGGGCATCTATAAAAGCATGGAAATTGCTTCTGGAGTCAGTATATTTGTCACACAGAATGAACTATCAATTAAGTCATCAGGTGACATTGTAACACACTAATTTCAAATATAAATTTCATGGTGTCTCTTTATTAATCAGAAGCAAAAGCCTCAATATAAGAAGAATATGCATAATCTGAATAAGAATTATAATCCATCAGGGGAAAGACAATTAGTTTCAACATATGCTTGACAAAAGATCAGTTTAATGTTTCCTTTTCATCTTGGCTGAAATGTCTTTGAACACTCAATTTGTTACATTTGCACTATCATATGCATCTATGTGCAATAACTACATCTGGTTTGTTCAGGGAGATTAATACTGAATTTTGATATTTGTCCCTTAATAAAACAATGTTCTAATGTTCCTTGTTCCTGGTTATAGATAAAGAAAAGGGAGTTGAAGGTGATCGCATATGCAGTGAACTAGCTGCAAGTATGATTTGTCAGGACAGAGCAGATAATCAAGAAACATCCAAAAGAAAAGGGTTAAGGAGAAAAACTAAAACGAATTTGGATCATTCTGGCCTTGGTACTGTGAAACCATCCTTCCCAACCAAGAAAAGGGTTCAGGTCGCCAAGTATCCTCTTCCAGAAACCCCAAAACAGCCTGCAAAGTTCGAAAATGAACTGGTTAATAACAGCAGCATTCAGTTGAAGGACAGCTCTGTTGATTTAAAGGAAAAATCTTTTTTAAATGAAAAAGGACCAGTGCTTCAACCTTTCTTTTGGTTGAGAGAGGAAGAGGACGAGGAAAAGTCAACTCAGAACACGGACGGGGATGCATATTTAACACCACCAGAGATTCCTTCTTTTAGTGATATAATGGATTCATATGATCAAAGTTCTCAATTGTCTCCAACAGTAAGTTCTGATTTCTAATTGATTGGGTATTTGTTATAATAGTCTCTCTCTCTCTCTCTCTCTTTCTCTCTTCTCTCTCTCTCTATATATATGTATATATTGCCACAAAATCGAAACTTGATTATAATTGATTGTTGTTTTGAAAATTGTTATGAATATATACTGTATTGAACCGCCAAGTTGCTACCAACTTGCCAAAGTTACTCAAATTTGGTATTTTCAGAATTTGTTATGTCAAGTGATGTCACATTTTTCCTGAATGCATTGGCTGACAAACTTGAGATTTATATCATATTGAGGGGATGTATATGCTACTTGACACTAGAGTAGTGATGATTGTTTGATGCCACAGATATGTTTTCTTACATCTTGCAAATTCGTGTAGGCAGAAACGCATCATAGAACTGGTGATTTGGATTACTTTGATAGTGAGATGTTTGAATGGACGCAAAGACCTTGCTCCCCAGAACTTCTTCCAAGTCCTGTTAAGACACAGGTATTGTTGCAAAAATGTTATGTTTGTGTTCAGGCTTTTTAGTTTTGCTTAGCTTATTTTTATTTTCTCAAAGTTCTAGTGAAACGCAGGTGGTACATGCTGATGAAAATGATCATATTAAAGAGAAGAAAATAGGAACAGCTTCACATGTTGGAAATACAAATGAACAACAATCCATTGAAAATGCTAAAGTGAACTCAGAAAAAGAAGATGGAATTATAGATGAGGGTTTCCCCAAATCCTCTCCTAGAAGCATCGATATCAACAATCAGATTGGAAATGGTAAATTGGGTAAGAGAGGCATGAAGGCTAAGAATATTGCCAGAGCTAAGCGTTCAAAGAGAGATAAAGTTCAAGGTTCCGAAATTCAAGCTGATTTAAGGGAGGAATCTGTAAATGTTGCACACCAAATAAATGACTGCACTGGCAGTTCCTCAGTTTTGAAGGCTAGGAAAAGGAGAGAGAAGCTTGGCTTGGGTAACTGTGCAACTGTGCCCGAAGATCAAGATGTACTTGTTCCTGTCAGGGCTGAAAATCCAAACCAGGGTCGGAAAAACAGGGTGTCTGATTTGCCTGCTTCATTTGATAAGAAGCAAGGCAGTGACGAAGAATTTAACTTGGAGAAGACTAGAACAACCAGCCGGAAGATCAATGGCCGAAACTGTTTGAGGTCAAAGCGGCAAAATATGGGTCCTGCTGAAGTCAGCGTGCTTAAAAAAGTTTCTGCAGTTCAAAGCCAAACTAATGAAGACACAGTTCTTAAATCATCATTTAAATCTTTCTGTCTGGTAGATGGTAAAGAAGCCTCTGATCCCAAGGAAAAAGCTAGCAAAAAAGCTAGAAAACTAAATTCTGCTTTGAATTCAAAATGCAGTACAGAAACAAAGTGTAAGAAAAGGATGAAAGTTTCTTTTACTGCTATCTTGAAAGATGGGTTGGTTGACAGCAATCAAGAGGGCCACAGCAATGATTCTGCAAAGGGAGTTCCATCAACGGAAATTGTTAAAGGCGAATCTGATTTTAGAGTTTTAGATGAATCATCAAGAATGAAAAAGGTTCTTGATAAAAATGGAATGGCTTTACGTAAATGTGAAACCCTTACTAGCAAAACTCAATGTTGTTTCTGTCATTCATTGCAAGACACAGAGGTATTTCTTATTCCCTTGCTTTCATGCTAATATCAATCCACTGTCAATCTCACATCTGATGACCTAACATCTGAATCCATATTCCAATAGTATTAATCTGCAAACCATGTTACAGGCTACAGGAGAGATGGTCCACTACTATGATGGCAGGCCTGTTGCTGCAGACTACAATGGTGGATCCGAGGTCATACATTCACACAGAAACTGCACAGAATGGTAAGAATTTTCCTCTGAGAGCTATTTCTAAATCACTGAATAAAAGCTAGGACTTTAACTTGTTTAGTTTTCCCGTTCATAGATTTTAATCTCTGTTCCTTGATGAATGCAATCACTGGATAAGTGTTATTAAAGTTATTACGTCAATAAATCTGACAGGCTTTTGAGTCATTTAAAAAAAAAAATAGTTTCTTGTTTTAACTTCCAATTCTTTTTGATAGTGTTGATGGGTATAATAATTCAAGAAACTACATACAGGGCCCCTAATGTTTACTTCGAAGATGACACTGCTATTAATCTTGAAGCTGAATTAGCTAGAAGCCGTAGAATAAAATGTTGCTGCTGTGGACTCAAAGGTGCAGCGCTTGGGTGTTATGAGAAGAGTTGTCGCAAGAGTTTTCATGTTCCTTGTGCAAAGCTTATATCACAATGTCGATGGGATACTGTAAGCAAATCATACACAGAGCTTCTTTTAATACTTGATAAAAAATTCTTGCGTGGCATGTGTCTTATTTATTGTTTGTACTTTCATGTTTGGATATATTTTGCAACAGGACAACTTTGTCATGTTATGCCCTCTTCATGCCTCTTATAAGCTGCCTAATGAGAATTCTGGACCTCAGGAAAGCAGGAAGAAGTGCATTTCAAAAAGGTATGCTGACTATTTTATCACATCTGTCTTAGTGTTCTTCATGATGTGACTTTGAATCATTTTTGCTACTTGAAATTCTAATAATATGCTGGTATCATTCCCCTTTCTTTTTCAGACAATTGCACTCACAATGCAATCAAGTTGCTATTAAAAATGATACTAATACAAGTTACAACTGGAAATCTTCACAAAACAAGTTGGTGCTTTGTTGTTCAGCCCTTACAGTAGGAGAGAGGGTAAGAAAATATCTGATATCATTTTTTAAGTAGGATTGTAAAAGCAAATTTTAATACTTTCCTGATAACTTGAATTGCAGGAAATTGTTTCTGAGTTTGAGAGATTATCTAAAGTAACAGTGTTGAAGTCATGGGATTCAAGTGTCACCCATGTCATTGCATCAACTGATGAAAATGGAGCAGGCAGAAGAACCCTAAAACTTTTAATGGGTATCTTGGAGGGGAAATGGATACTGAATATTGAGTGTTAGTGTCAATCTTTGCTTAAGATTTATTACAATTTTTTGGAGTACTAAGACTGAGACTTCTATGCTGTGCATATTTTTGTATTTTCTGTTATTTATATTTATATATATTATGCTTGAAGGTCTCATTTTGTCAACTGTTCTTACATGTATTTGTGTCTGTTTTCAGGGGTGAAGGCCTGCATGAAAGCCATGAAACCTGTTGATGAGGGGCAATATGAAATTGCTATTGACACGCATGGAATCAGGGGTGGTCCTCGATCAGGAAGACAGAGAGTCAAGAATAAGGTTGGTTTGTTTCTCAAGTATCTTCTTGACACTCCATTAAACTTTACCATTTAAAGTCATCCCATGAATACTTATTTATATTTTTTATTTTTCTGTCTGGCAAATCTTAGAGGGGTGTTTCTTTTACTGTACATTTTCTATCAAATGGCTGTATGTTTAGTTACTTCAATTATTCTAATTTCATTGATAGATATGAAGATGGTATAGTGCACGTTTTAAGATTGAGGTGTTTGTGTTTTCCTGTTGTCCCAAATTGTTTATGCCTGCTTATGTCCACGCATGTGAAATGGCATTCCTTATCAGTAATTCTTGCATGCAGCTACCAAAGCTTTTTGATGGATTGAAGTTCTATCTCATGGGAGGGTTTGTGTCTTCCTACAAGGGATATCTGCAAGACCTCATAATTGCTGCTGGAGGAACTATTCTACATCGGAAACCTATTTCAAGAGATCAGGAACTCTTGTTTGATTCATCTCCATCTACTACAACCTTCATAATTTACAGCCTTGAGCTGCCCGATAAATGTGATCTCAGCAAGAAGACTATGATTTTGAATGGCAGGCAATCAGAAGCAGATGTTTTAGCAAATTCAACTGGAGCAAAAGCAGTAAGCAACTCTTGGGTTTTGAATTCTATTGCAGCCTGCAAATTTCAAAGTTATGAACAGTAATTTAGAAAGTTCGTAGTTTTTAAATCTGTCGTTCTGCACATTTAGTATCTAATCCATAACAAAAGTGGATGAGTTGGTTTATTTATGCTCTTGCATATGTATAAACATCATTTCAAACTAAATTAAGTTATTTTATGGTTGTATAATAATTCTGAAAGCTTGGTTTAAGATTGTATCTCTAAAGACATGTCATCTGTAGCTTAATGCATATGTGGCAGTTGATGTATAAGTGCATTATAGACAATTGGACTTGCTCAAATTATTTTAGTTTATTGTCCAATTTGGAGCATCGAAAACCATAGGTTTATTTGAAATCTCAAAGAACTTTGGATTATGGATTAAGAATATTAGCTGTTTTGACAATTTATGCACTTATGTTCAGAGTCTGATAATGCAAATATGGAGAGAATTTCGGGATATTAGTCGCTTGAATGTTAGGTGGGATACATCACACTAAGTCAAAATTTTAGAGCTTGTATTAAGAGCTGGTAACACTTTAACCTAAAGAAAAAAAAAATTATGAAGAGCCCACAAAATAACATCAAATACATCTTTATATAATTCCAGAAGTGATAGGAAAAAGTAACGGAACTATACAACCTTAGAAGACAGTATGTGTTAAGCTATAGCTAGAAATCAGAGCTAGTGAACTGTAAGTGTTCCAATAAGTTGTAATGCCACTAATCATTTCTACTTTTGACACATTAGACTGCTTCTCCTCTTATATATGATTATGAAATGCATATAGTTTTTGCTTCCCCATCACCATCAAGAATCAAAAGCAAAACTCTTTCTTCTCATGCAAGCAAAAGAATTAAGGCTTCCTGCCACTGGCCTGAGCTCTGGATTTACTACTCTCACTCTTGTTTTTTATATGCTTTCCAATCTTCATATTGAAACCCTTAAACATAGTCTCTAATGCCGAAATTTCAGCTTCAATGTTGACTGGTTCTTCCTTAGTGGCTATTCGTTGCCTCAATCCCTTTACTTGATCTACCCCAGCTGCTACCTCAAACCC
>NW_022196148.1:758567-811067 GCF_008641045.1 Pistacia vera | reverse complement strand
GGATTATTATGGTGAAATTGGATACCTATGTTATAGTTCATTGGTTCTTAAATTAGTTTTTATTGGTGTTATTTTGGCTCAGTCAGTAGTAGTTACTTTTTAGTTTCTTTTTACACTTAGTTTTAATCATTAGTTCTTTAATTTGATGAATTTATTTGTTTTAATTAAGGCATAGTTATTAGGATTACTTGATAACTTACAAATCTCTGTGGGATCGACCCTTGCTTTTGCACGCTATACAGGGATAGTGATTCATGCATTTGCAAGGAATTAGAAATTGTTCATCATCCATCATGGTGTAGCATCCTTATTTCTCACTCTTTGACAATTGTGTTCAGGATTTAGTGTCTTGATTTGGAATGATTTATTTGCACCACTGACTAGAAACCTATGAATCCAAGGGCAGTCAATAGTGGCATAGTAAGTTGTAAACTTATACCTCTCATTCTTCAATTTAGTTAGAATCCAACCTTCATATGATGTTTAATGACTGCTTCTTTTAGATGTAGGGCTGTACAAAATTATCTGCTACCCGAACCAAACCAAATTTTTTGGGTACCCAATAATTCGGGTCGGTTTCGGATAGTAATTCATGAGATACCCGAATTTTCGGTTCTGGTATTGAGTCTTATTAAAAATACAACCGGGTACCCAATACTCGGTTTTATTAAAAAAATAAAAAATAAAAAGTAAAACAATTTTTCCTTTTTTGTTCGACTCATAACAAAAGCCCCAAATTTATTTAACCCTAAAACGCAAATTTCTCTCCAATTCGCGTCTTCTTCTTCAATTCTTCCTGTAGGTTCTATCTTTGTTCTCTTGTGTGGGCAGCAGATATTGTATATTGTTGTTTCTAATAGTCTTGTCACTGCTTTTGTAAAGGTTTTGGTGTTTTGTAAAGTGTGACTCTGTGTTATGTTGAGTCGAGTTAAAAAGAAATGAGTTCAATTAGTGATGTTGTCTCATGCATGTGGGTTTACTTACTGGATATTAAGATTACGTTTCTTGGTCTTGAATATCATTAAGATCTAGAAGAGAAGACGATGAAAAAGAAAGAGAAAAGTAGTGAAGGAGAAGAAATGGAGAAGACTGGAAAGAATAAGAAAAGCAAAGGGAGAAGAAGAAATGGAGAAGACGAAAAAGAATGAGAAAAGCAAAGGGAGAAGAAGAAATGGGGAAGACAAAAAAGAATGAGAAAAGCAAAGGGAAAAGAAGAAGATAAAGAAAAGGGTCAGTGGAAAATTAGATGATCAAAGAGAAATGGTCAAATAGAGGAGAATAAGACGAAGAAGAAGCAGAAGATTGGAGAAGGAAAAAAGAAATTTATGATTTTGCCCTTTAAAAGTTTAATTAAGTATTAACCATTTAAAATTCGGGTTATAAGCCGGGTAACTGAAAATCAACCCGAATATTCGGGTATTTGGATTTTCGGGTACCCTAAAAATCGGTTCGGTTTTCAGGTACCCTTTTAGGGGTACCCGAATATTTGAGTACCCGATTAAAATGGTTGCACAACCCTACTTAGATGGTTTAAATCATTAAAAATCATTTTAACCTCAAGCTTAGGTGGTTATTTTTTGTCAACTTGTTTTTTATAATGCTTTAATAATCTACTCATGAGTCGATCATCATTAGTAGATCCATTGCCTTGGAATCATCTTCATCTGAGTAGTAAACAAACAACTCCTCATGACCACTAGAATCAAAATCTTGTCCTTCAACGTCAAACCTTCTACAAATGGCACATAATTCCTTTTTTCTTCACTTCATGAGTTATCCATTTTATCTTACTCATTAGATAACACAACCACTTATTCAGTCATTGGTTCTGAGGATTTTATTACTTTGATTAGATTTGATACTGTTATGCCTCAAAATAGAGAGGATATGATTGTCACCAACTCAACAGATTCAGGTTTTGTCCATAGGTGAATGGGGACCGCACACCTGTCCAAGCCCTAGATAATTTGAGGATATTTCCTAAGTTGTCAGCCAATAGGAGGCAAGGAAGGATATGCACGGCACCTACCCACTTGCAGACTTGTAATCATTACCTTAAATTCAGTAGCTATAAATAGAGGACTCCACCTCAGAAATTCAGGATCGATCATTCTCTGATTTTCACAATATTCAATAGCAAAGACAACCTACGAGAAAGAGATTGACTTGGTATTCTCTCTGAATACTCAGTTATTGTACCTCAGTTCGCTGTTTACTATATGCGACCTCTTGTAACACACTCATATATAAAAGAAATAGTGGATGTAGGAATCATTTTAAGCATCCAAACCACTATGAAAATCCTCTATCTCATTTATTATTATTCAGTCTTTGCATTCAAAAGTATTTGTAACCTTGTCACAACTCTAAAATAAATTAATCACGTGTAATTTCTAAGACCCTTTTAGCACTTTACACATGCGAGGTCATTGATGTTAAAATCAAGCATCAACAGTTTGACGCTAGAAGGGGGGCCCAAATTTCACATCAACTCTTCATCTAGCATTTCTAATCAATAAGTTCTATCTACGAACTTATGGCTCGAGGTCTTGAAACTGAGCGAACTAGCACCAACAACAAAGAGACCCCCTCGAGTATAGGATATTATTCCTCCCGAAGTACCTCTAGTTCCCTAAAGTATTGCGGTGGGCATCCCCTCAATCTCTCAGCTAGATCCGATTATAATGGATTACTTAGAAAGGTTCAACAACACCCTCCAAACAGTTAACCAAAGGTTAAATCGTTTGGGCCAGGCAGTGTCACCTCCAAAAACACCTGTAGGTCACGCTAAAGCATGGAAATGGGCAAAAGCTCATACCACATGCACTAAAGCACGTAAAAATAAGGGAAAGCAAGTGGCAGATAATGGGCCAAAAGGCTCTAAAGAGCCAGTGAATACTGGTCATGAAATAGGAAGAGTACTTGTATCTTTATGACTTGGTGGCATGTCGCATCTTGAACCATCTCACGCCACATTGTAAGGGCACCTCTACAAGAGTGCTCAACAAGGAGATTCCCATTATCGTCTGAATGATAGTTCTGAACATCACTGTAAGGGAAATACCCACCATCTGCGGGTCAATTCTGACCACCGCAGAGGTCGGGAGAACTCCCCAAGCCATTCAGTGCCTTTAGATGGCTCCAGCCAGCATGTGTCAAAGTTTATTGAAGGCTCCAACCAAGGCAAGGAAGAGTCCAATCTGCGGTCTTTCCTTAATTACAATTGTGGAGAATGCACCCATATTACAAAAAGTGATCCTCAGATGGCTCCGCTTCCTCAGATATATGAGTTATAGTAAGCTTTGGATTAGCTTAAAGCTCAACAACATGAGTCGGGGCAGGTCGTTGAGGCGTCTCCCTTTTCTCCAACAGTTTTAACTGCTCCTCTCCCATCAAGATTTAGAATGCTCGACATGAGAGCATTCAATGGGAATTCTGTTATGTAGGATCACCTCTATGAATTTAACGACCTAATAGAGCTTTACCAAATTTCTAACTTAGCAAAATGTCACTGCTTAGCAGTGACTCTAACTGCCCACGCTAAACGTTGGTTCAGATCGCTTCCACCAGGGTCTATCAACTTGTGGCAGCAGATGAGTTCATGATTTTTGAGACACGTCCAAGCCAATCAGAAGTTATCAATGTTGTTGAGCTACTCAGCAACATACAGTAGATAGGAATGAATCTCTCTAGTACTATATTGATAGGTTCTACAAGGAGCTGAATAAGGTGGCCAATACACCCGAAGATTTAATTCAAACTCTAATTATTGTTGGAGTTTGGCCACAAACTGACTTGTGGAAGAAACTGCAATCTGAGGACAATATTTCCCTCACTCGCTTCTACAACCTCATAAAGAAATATCTCAAAATAGAGAATTTAGTGGTTGCTTTAAATCACCATGACCCCGGGCCTTTGACCAAAGCTTTCAGTCAAAGGGAGGAAAACTGGGGAGAAAGTAGTAGAAGATCTGATCGTAGAAGGGCTAATAACGATCAAAGAAAGGTAAAGAAACAACAGTTTGAGCCCAAGAATCGCAATCAGAATTTGTTTACTCCACTTAATGCATCGATTTCAACTATTCTAGACAAGTCAGAAGAAGCTAATCTGCTCGAAGAGCCAGAGCCCATGAAAAATCTCGCTTCTAAGAGAAACAGTAAGAATTATTACCATTATCATCGAGATAATGGGCACCATACTAGTGAATGTCAAGCTCTTAAGCAGGATATTAAAGACCTCATTCAAAAGGGGTACTTCAAGGAGTAAGTTGATGGTCCAACTCCCACTCGGGAGAAGGATCAAGAGGGCGACAGAAAAAAACGTTGTGGTCGCAAGGGTGTCCATCTGGAGGGGACTATCTTTAAGGGACCATATATCGCTTGGGAAACTCTTGAGGTGCTCAGGAGAAGTACGCTCGATAGGAGCCCATGAGTGTAATAAACATGGTGCCATGACCTACAAAGGTACATAAAGAAGAGGAGATTACCTTCTCAGAGAAATACACGGTATGATTACATCACCCTAATGAGGATGCACTCGTCATCGTGGCTGAAATAGGAAGGTGTGAAGTCCACAAAATGTTGGTGGATAATGGAAGCGTCGTAAACATCTTGTTTCATCGAGCATTCGAGGAAATGCAATTAGAGAAGATGGACCTAAAGCCTGTCTTCATTCCCCTTTATGGCTTTACCAGGGATCATCTGATTCCTAGGGGAAAAATTACACTTCCTATCACTTTGGGTGAGACCCACGAAGTGACTAAGATGACAAATTTTTTGGTAGTAGACTGTTTGTCAGCTTTCAATGGCATCTTAGGATGACCTTTACTGTGAAACTTTAAAGCTGTCACCTTTATTTATCATCTGAAGATGAAATTTTTCCACTCCGACAAAGTGTGGGGAAGTCAAGGGGTCTCAACATGAATCTCGCGACTGTTATGTTAGAGTAGTGCAGATGGCTTACAAAAGGAAAGGGAAGCTTATGGGCATTCACGAACAGGCAATGGCGATCAGTAGGATCAAACCACAGCCTAGTCCAATGGAAGACAGTATTGATCCTCCTGTTCAGGAGGAGAACCATAGTGGGCCTGTTGAGACTTTATCTAAGGTTTCAGTTGACCAAAATGAGCTTACTCATGTGTTGAGAATTGGAAGCAATCTTAGCCCTCGCCTCACAAATGATTTAACGAGCTTCCTCAGACATAATGTAGATGTTTTTGCATAGACTAATGCTAACATGGTCGGGATCAGCGCGGATGTTATATGTCATACACTCAACATCTATAGTGAATTTAGACCTATTCACCAAGAGAGAAGAGTAATGGACCCAAAGCGTTATACTGCTTTTAAGGTTGAGATGGATAAGCTCCTCTCAATCGGGTTCATTTAGGAAGTTCATTACCCTAGTTGGGTTGCCAATCCTATTTTGGTGAAAAAAACCAATGGTAAGTGGCAAACTTATGTTGATTTCACGGATCTCCACAAAGCCTATCCGAAGGATAGTTTTCGTTTACCCATAATTGATCAGCTCATTGATGCCACTTCCGGGTGCAAGCTATTAAGCTTCATGGATGCCTATTCGAGGTATAATCAGATCCAATGTTCAAGCCTGACGAGAAGCATACCTCGTTTATCACAAATTGAGGATTGTACTACTACAAAGTCATGCCCTTCGGTCTGAAAAACATTTGGGTGACCTACCAATGTTTGGTTAACAGTATGTTTTCTGAGCAGATAGGGAAATCAATGGAGGTCTATGTCGATGACATGCTGGTAAAGTTGCATATCGCTTCAGATCACATAGCTAACCTTGCGAAAATGTTCGATATACTCTGAAGGTATAGAATGAAACTTAATCCTCTTAATTGTTCATTCGGAATATCCTCAGGAAAATTTATAGGGTATACGGTTAACCATCGGGGAATTGAAGTCAATTCCTAGAAGATCCAAGCTCTTCTAGATACGAAAAGTCCCACCAATCATAAACAAGTCCAGAGTTTGAATGGGAGAATAGCGGCTCTTAGTCACTTCATATCAAGGGTAACAGATCACTGTTTGCCATTCTTTAATACACTCAGGGCCAACAAGAGATTTGAATGGACTCCAGAGTGTGAGTGAGCCTTCCAGAGCATAAAAGAGCATCTTGGAAAACCACCTCTTTTGCCCAAGCCTCTTCCCAAGGAAATTTTATTTCTCTACCTGTCCGTCTCTTAGTATGCGGTCAGAGTAGCTCTCATTAGGAAAGAGAACAAAATTCAGTGGCCAGTGTATTATACAAGCAAACGACTACTGGGCGCTGAGTCCAAATATCCAAAGATGGAACGATTAGATTATGCCTTGCATATCGCTTCCATGAACTTGCAACCTTACTTCCATGCCTACTCCATTCATGTATTGACCAATTACCTACTCAAGTAAGTCCTTCAGAAGCCAGAGACTTTAGGTAAACTACTCAAGTGGGCTATGGAATTAAGTAATTTTGATCTGCATTATAGACTGATTATAGACCAAAAGCAGCAATCAAAGGGCAAGCTATTGCTGATTTTGTTTTGGAGTTCTCATATCAGCAAGATCAGGAACCTGAACAGCCAACTAGTGAATTATCCAAGAAACTATTCAAACATGGAGTCTCTATGTTGAGGGATCTTCTAACAGAAGAGAAGCCGAAGTTGGTCTTTTGCTCATCAGTCTTAAG
The DNA here is from genome assembly GCF_008641045.1 of Pistacia vera. NCBI lineage: Eukaryota > Viridiplantae > Streptophyta > Magnoliopsida > Sapindales > Anacardiaceae > Pistacia > Pistacia vera. The sequence continues at coordinate 804,374 of NW_022196148.1, read as the reverse complement.
GAAACTCGCATTTATGGAGCCCTTAGGTTCAAATTGAAAGCTACTAATAATGAGGTTGAGTATGAGGCTCTATTTGCTAGTTTGCAACTAGCAAGAGAGATAGGGTCAGATATGGTCGACATCAATAGCGACTCCCAACTAGTAGTTAATCAGATTTTGGGAGAGTATCAAGTCAAAGAAGAGAATATGATTAGTTACTTGAAGAAAGCCAAGGTCGCACTCGAGCCTTTCAAGCATTGTACGATCAGACAAATCTCGAGAGATAGTAATTCAATCATGGATGCTTTGGCAAAAATAGCCTCATCACTGGATTCCGATGTGGTAGATAGTATTTAGGTCAAATACATCGAAGTTCCCAACATCAACTCACCCAATCAGGCCATAGCTATGACTGAATCTGTGTCTTGGATGACTCTAATCATTCAGTATCTCAAAGATGTGGTCCTTTTTAATAGCAAGACTGAGGCAAGAATCCTGCAGACTAGATTTGCTTGTTACACTCTCATTAGAGATCAGTTGTATAAACGAGGGTTTAGCACTCCCCTCCTCTAATGTGTAATAGATGAGGAAATAGACTATATCATGAGAAAAATACATAAAGGGATCTATGGTAATCACACTGCTGCACGATCTCTTGCCAATAAAATTATCCCCTAGGGATATTATTGGCCCCTACTTTATGAAGATGCCTTCAATTTTGTGAAGAAGTATGACAAGTGTCAAAGATTCGTGAACATCTCACGAGCTCCTTCCCACCAGTTAACAATGATGACTAGTCCTTGGCCATTCGCTATGTGAGGAATTGATCTCATTGGTCTTATGCCAATCGGTAAAGGTGGCATCAGATATGCTATGGTTGCAGTGGATTATTCACTAAGTAGGTCAAAGTAGAACCTTTGGCCGCAGTCACCACCAGGAGGCTTAAAGACTTCATCTTCAAAAACATAATGTGCCATTATGGAATTCCTCGTACACTCATCTCTGATAATGGGAAAAAATTCAACAATGAGGATTTCAAGTAGTTTTGTGAAGACCTGGGGATACATAAGAAATTTGCCTTAGTAGCAAGATTGCAGGCTAATGGTCAAGTTGAAGTTATCAGCAAGACTATCAAGCACACCTTGAAGGCAAAGCTTGCCGTAGCTAAAGGCAACTGGGTCGGTGATCTCCCAGAAGTTCTATGGGCATATAGAACAACTCTGAGGACATCTACTTCATAAACACCTCTCTCATTAGCATATGGCTGCGAGGTAATGGTTCTAGTAGAAGTAGGAACTGGTTTACTTTAGAGGGAATTTTACAATGTATCAAACAATGAAGCATTTCTGCGTGCAAGTGTAGACTTAATTGAAGAACACCGCAACAAAGCTCGGTTAAGGATAACTTCCTACTAGCGGTGAGCAAAAAGATTCTTCGATTCTAAAGTCAGGAGATGAGACTTCCAGGTTGGTGACCTGGTGCTAAAAGAAGTCTTAGTGCAAGATAACCAAGTGTGGGGGTATTAGGACCTAACTGGGAAGGCCTATATCGAGTCGCTAAAGTGATACAACCTGAAACGTATCACCTTAAAAGACTTAATGGTTCTGAAGTACTGCGAGCTTTGGAATGGTGAGCATCTACGCCCTTATTATCAGTAATTCCATACTCATGTATACCTTACACAATCAGTTTTACTTGTGAATTTTCATTGTTGTCAATGTCGTAAATAAGATTATCTCATTTCTTCTCAAGAATTACTTGTGTCATAATCTCAAATTTTAATAATCTTATTGCTTACAATGTTCTATAAGTTTTATGATCAGAAAAGCTATGTTTATTTTGTGAAGTACTTAAATTATAAAAGTGCTATCACAATTGGTCAAAAGTTTGTTTATATATATTGCAAAATATGTACAATGGAAGACCAAGAGCTACAATGAAAAAGCGAAGATACAAAAGACTCTTTGCGAGCAGACAGAAAAGAGGTTGATCACTGATCTTGCACCTCAGAATCCCTGATTTCGGTTACAATGACCTCTAGGTCGTGTGCTTGATCTTTAGGGACTTTGATTTCTTGTTGATCTTCCTCTTGAGTGGATTCTCGATCTTCTTGCTCTTTAGTAGACATCAGTGAAGCAAGAGTAACTTGATATTCCTTGGGGAGGTTGGGATTGTTCGGTCATAGGCTATGAATAGCTTGCATCGCCCAATGAGTAGCCTTCCTTTCTAGGTTTAGATTCAGTTGCTTCATCTATTCTGTTAGTGAAGTGATCTGCCCATGAGCAATCTTGAGATCTATTTCTCTCGCTCTTCTGTCATTTTTTTAGTTTTCCCAAAACTCAGCTCGAGTCTTCTCTATCGCTTTTTCTCACTCTAAGCTCTCTTGCAACTTTTTCTCTCTTTGGCCCAACTTTTTAGTGAGCTTTGTAATTGTCAGTTGGAGCTCCTTGGTGTTGTCATCCTTCTTCAAAAGCTCATTCTTCTGAAACTCTATTGTTTGCAGAGTAGAGTTCCTTTCTATCATGTATATGTTCGCTTGAACTTGAGTGGTGTTCGCAGCTTCATTTGAAGTTGCAAGGGCTTGCTTCAACTTGGTAGCCTCATCCTTCATTTCATGAAGCTTGCCAGAGAAGTTGATCTTCATTTTGTTGTAAGCCACGTTCAAAGCGAGCAAAAATTGCAGGGAAAGGAATAAAGAGTTAGTTTTTTTAAACTAAGGAACCGACCTATATGAAAGAGTTCTCGAAGAGAAAGAGTTGTCTTACCTGAATTTGAATTCGAAGAGTGGTGGCCACCAGATCGGTAGGTCAGGATGCCACGTTCCTATCAAAGGTTGTGGCCAGCTAACATTTCAAAAAGGTAAAGACCATTGACCTTAGATAGTCTGGCAGTTTCCCTAAGAGGTCCAATACAGACAGGTTGTGCCTTGATGTGGCAAGGACCTCTTCGGCTTGTTCCTCACCAATCACATCTTGAGTTGTTGTGGTCACACCCTCTTTTCCTTGCGAAGTCTTGGGGGTGGTCGAGGTCCTAGGAGCATCCTTTAAGGTGGCCCTTGAAGTGAAGAGTTGATAGGGCTGTAGCCTATCTGGCAGTATCTTGAAGCAATCTAACTCAAATTCAGATTCTTTGGTGAGTATTATTTTTCTCTTCTTCGTCTTCGAGGCCATGCTATGGAGCTTCTTCATGTCACTTTACAGGTGTTTGCCTTTTGGCACTAGCTTGGGTCTCCGTTACAAGGACATTGCTAGAGGTCACTCCAACTGTTCCAATCAGATTTAATTTGGGGAAGGTGAATCCCGCAGACTTCTTTGATGTATTTGACTTCTTTGGTTGCATGGCTATTGCATGACATACGAACACATCAGTGAAAAGAGTCTAAATACATAAAAAGACTTGATTTTTTTTTTTTTTGTTTAAGAAATACTTACGAGTTGAACCATCTAAGTATGCATCAGCAGGGAAAAATCTGTACTTCCAGAGATTTTGGTTGTCATGAGTGCTTTGATAAAGTTGTGATTAGCTAGCACCGACAGTTTGGTCATTTTATTTTGTGCAAAGAAACAAAAGGTTCATTAGCTTAATATCTAAAGAAAAAAAGTTAGGGTTAAAGGACGAACAACCTGAAAATTGAAAGGAAAACCTACTCGGTTCCTTAAATTTAAAGACACCATCGTACTTGAAGAAAAAATATTTGGTTTCGTAAGCCCCCATATTGCTGGGGTAACCAAATATTCCTCCCTTGATTGTTGATCGCTTGGAGAGGTAGTATGAGTATTTATCTTTAATCTTCTTTAAGATGTAGGTGCAAGCGAGCTCCTACGCCATTGGTTCCTTGAGATTGTGCTCGCCAAATGCAATATACATAGCGACTACTATCATATATGCATTTGGCGTCAGTTGGAATGCGTGACTTGGAAGTGGTCAAGAATCGACCTGATGTAGGGTTGGAGGAGTATCCTCACTCCACATTTGAAAGTGGCTTCCGAGATCGCGACGATTCCCTCGGGAGGATCTTGAGCAGTGTGCAACCTATGTTGATACAAGTCCACATTGATTGCGTATTGATTTATTGCATTCTAGATCTCTTCCGCTGTAGCGGTAGATCGTATCACCTTTTCGAGACCTATCGAAGTGCCCAGTGGTTATGAGCTGCCCCCTCTCTAGCTGTTCTCGTCTTAGGGATGTCTGGTGTGTTATTGTATGCAACCAAGATTAAAATCTAAGAATACATGTAGTAGTGCGAGTAAGGATCATTCCCACAGAGAGTGTCTAACCTAGTTCTTTGCTACGTGAACAAGGATGAGGGGGTTTGAGTATAACGAAAACAATTTCAGGGAAAAAAAAAAACCAATGGACAATTTAAATCAAATTATCAAAATCAATCAAAAGAACGAACCTTGGTCTAAGTCAACATCCACTGTTAGAATTTTACAACTAATCATTGATGCAAATATAAATTAATTCATATTTTGAATATTCACCGTTGGAACTATTTCCCTATCTCTCCTTAGTTGTAGTTAATTAGGAAACAAGCGATCTAATTAATCTTACTACTAAACAACTCAAGACAAGCACTACAGGTTTAATCTAGTAGCAGCCTTAAGAACTAGATAAATCAATGAAGCTGAACAACACAAACACAAGCGGTTGTATTTAATTTAGTCAAATGTTCTTCTTAAGAATTAATAATTCCTGACGCAGCAAATTCTTAACTCTTATTTACTCACAAATTAGAGGGATCAAACAATTACGGATTTGATATCTAATTAAGCAATAGATTGGAACAAATAATAAACTAGTAGGCCTCCTAGTAATTAATGAGACAATCATGAAAATAGGCATAGAAGAACATCCAATACTTAAAGCATATATTGAACACTAAAAACAGATTAGATCTCACAGTTTTATTAATTCCGAGGCCTCCGTTTCCTTCGACCAAGTTATGAAAATTTGGCCGCTCTTGGCCATCATGAAAACTCAAAAGGAGAAGAAGAAGAAAAGCAGAAGGAGAGGCATGTGTGGTCTCCCTAATGTGATATCTCTCTCCCCTTAAAAATATCTAATTCAAATCTTTTAATTCTCCTCAGTCTCCTAAAAATATTCTAATATCCTAAAATAGCATTTATCCAAATTTGATTAATTGAAAATAAAATAAAGTCCTAATATAACTTGGAAAGTGGTGTTTCCAGCTGTAACTTTCATGCACCAGATCTTCAAAACTTCCAATAATAAACTGCCTATTTGAATTTCATGATAAGGCAGAATGTTACAACCTTGATGCAGTGAGTATCTCTCCAAACTCAAAATATGAAAGTTGTAGATCTGTTTCTTCTAGTTCCATAGCATTTTGAATCATCTCAATTGGAGCTCGGATGAGAGAGTTATGCCTAGATTACGAAGTGATGTTGAAACTGTCTGAAATCACCTAATTAGTTTCGTTTTGCATTTAACGCCTCCATTTGCATCCTAAATCAAAATAAAATAATAATGAGTACATTTAAGCACCAAATAAGTATAAAAGACTAGACATTAAGAGGGGGAAAATATGACATTTTGCATTCTCATCAATGTCCATTGTCCTTTGAGTCTGTAAATGTGTGACATGTAGGGGTGACTTAAACCATGAATAATCTACCTCGTATGGTGACTCAAAAGAGTAAAAGAACCCTGGTTTCTCTTCCATAGCTATCAAAGCCTCTAAAAACCCAAAAAACTTATAAGAATAATCTTCTAAAGATTTGTGCCCTAAGTTTTGACTATTAAAAGTGTTTCTTTCGAACACTGCCTAGAAATGTTCATCATCTAAGTCTACCAGATGCCCATGACCACCATAATTGTAAAAACTAAGCTTTTTTGTAGAAATGGAAAAAAGAGAAAAAGGAAATTTCTTTAGCTCTCAGTTGTTGGTAACAGGTGCTCGATTGTAGCGTTGAGTTCACATTAATTGGGAAGAAGATGAACTAATTTTTTGGAGCTTGAAATTGTTGTTTTTCTCTTTGAAAAATTTGAGTTCTCTAAAAAACTTAGGATAAACTTAGGGTTTTATAAGGTGGAAGACAACACTTGGCTTTCTTTTATAAGTGATGTTTGGGCGGGAACGCGTTCCTAGCCGTTGATTGCAACCACGTGTCGTCAATCCACACAAAGAGTAACCTCCTCGCTTCGTGAAAATCAAACGATGCTTTTCCTTATTGAAATTGCCAAGCACCGACGTGATTATCTTCTCCACATTAAATGTGCCCTCATCCGCATTTAATGCTCTAAAAAGGAATATCGTTTCAGCATGGCTTGTATTTAATGCTCATGGCTAACACTTATTGCTAGAGACACACTTGTTAGATAAAGTTTAGTTTATTGACCAAGCCAGTTGTCAAGCATAACCGATAACATCTAAAGAGGTCGTTCCAAATAAGACATTTGTTCAACATGTCAGACTTGGGCACCGAACAAGATGGTTCTTGGTTTTCAACAGCAAAATGGTCTAAGTGTTTTCAGGTCGTGAACGACAGTTAGAGTTCAAAACACATCTTGATAGCACAAGACAAGATCAAACTCAGGTCGATAGACCTCTGTAAACGCTCATGTCAGGTCTCTTGTGTCTCAAAGTCTAGATTACAACCTACACTTAGTTTGCTAGTCAAATTAAGCAGTCAGATTCAGGTCATCTACAACAACGTGACCATTCTCAGCTTTTAGCTCGAGCAAACATTTATGAAGACAAGTCAAGTCGCGGCATAGTCATAAAGTTCTCAATATCTAATTTCTTGAATCTTAAGAACTGGGGAGCTTCTGTTATGCCTAAAAAATTAGGGTTTATGTAAGCTTACATTAGCCAGCACTAATCAGAGTTTAAGAAGGCTTTGCGCCATCTAAGAGCTGCCACGTTACCCCAAAATAGAGAGGATACGACTATCACCAACTCAATAGATTCAGGTTTTGTCTATGGGTGAATGGGGACCGCACACCTGTCCAAGCCCAGATAATTTGAGGATATTTCCTAAGTTATCAGCCAATAGGAGGCAAGGAAGGACTTGCACATGACTACCCACTTGCAGACTTGTAATCATTACTTTGAATTCAACAGTTATAAATAAAAGACTCCCCTTCACAAATTCGGAATTGATTATTCTCTGATTTTCACAATATTCAATTGCAAACACAACCTACGAGAAAGAGACTGACTTGAAATTCTCTCTAAATACTCAATTATTGTACCTCTTTTTGCTATACGCGACCTCTTGTAACACACTCGTATATAAAAGAAATAGTGGATGTAGGAATCGCTTTAAGCATCCGAATCACTATAAAAATCATCTGTCTCATTTATTATAATTCAGTCTTTGCATTCAATAGTATTTGTAGCCTTGTCCCAACTCTAAAATCAATTAATCACGTGTAATTTCTAAGACCCTCTTAGCACTTTGCACATGCGAGGTCATTGGCGTCAAAATCAAGCATTAGCAGATACAAATACTAGCACTATCTCTGTCAAGCTTGATGGTGTCAGCCGTCTCTTAAGAAACACTTGAAACAAATCAAGTATTTCATTATCATCTTACACTAGGATTGTCCTAGATGACCATGGAACTATCATTCTACTTAATACTTATAACCAACCTTTAAAGGATATCTACAACTAATACTTGAGTGTGTTTATCTTTTTTGGGCAGAACACAAAAGATTTAAAGTAATATTTCCTTTTAAAATTTACGGGTCTGTTTCATATTTTACTTTCTCTCAGGGGGTTGGAATAATAACCATGGTTTTAAAACTTGGCCTAGCTTGGCCGATTGAATCGGGTCATCCGGGAATGGTGGCTAGACCAGGTCGGTTCACATAAAAAACCGAAATCAATAATTGACCTGCTTCAGACTGTGGTTGGATCAATTTTTTTGTGACGAACCACCGGTCCAACCGGTATAACCTGGGTGTGCTATAGTAAGAAAAGAAATAATTAAAATAATAAAATTAAAACCCTTTTCTCCCTTCCCCCATTTCATTCAACAAAACCTAGCACCAGCAGAAAAGGAAAAATAAATAAACCATTACCAAACAATGAAATCAGCTTCTTCGATCTTGGGGTTCTTTGATTCCGATTTCAATCATCAAAATCTTCAACCAATCTTCAATCATCTTCGGGCCTTGGACGACTTTTGAATCTCTGATCTTTCAGCTTTGGCTTTGATAGCTTCTTCTTCTTTGATCTTCGATCTTAGGCAGCTCCTACTAGGTTTGTGTATTTCATTGTTGTTAATTTGTTATTGATATTGTTATTGTTCTTTGTTTGTTGTGAGATTGTTTGAGATAGACTCATAAAGATTGTTTTATAGTAAAGAAGTGGGTTTGAAACTTGATAATGAATAGGTGATTGTTTGGTGTGAGATTGGTTGTGTTTGAGAATTTAAGTGTGCAAAAATGGCTAGTTTGATTGGTTGTGTGCATTATGCAAAAACAGACTGTAGTGTACATTTGCAAAAACAGACTGTAGTGTGCATTTGCACACTGCTGTGTGCAAAAATGGGTGTGAAAAAATTTTGCACACTATAGTTGCAAAAATGGGTGTGCAAATACACATTATAGTGTGCGATTTAGTGTGCATTTTCACACTGTAGTGTGCGATTCAGTGTGCATTTGCAGTGTGCATTTTCACACTGCAGTTATATTTGCAATGTCCCAAATTTATTTGCAATTTTTTAATTCATTGCTTAAAGAGTATAAGATAAGTGCTAACATTTATCTTTGTTGTTGTTGGTTGCCAGTGAATAGAAGAAAATCGAGAATGTCATCATCTAGGTCCGTGGGTACTTCCTCACAATTTATCGAGGAAAGAGTGATATAGCATGGGGACATGTTGTTGAGGGCATTGATGAAAATGGAAGGAAGACATTAACATGTCTATATTGTTCAAAGGTGATTAGAGGGGGAGGTATTTATCGTATGAAACTCCATCTAGCGGAAGTAAAGGGAGAAGTTGGAACGTGTTCCAGGGTTCATTTTGATGTTCAATTTCAGATGAAAGAGGCACTAAATGATATTAGGGTAAAGAATACCCAAAAAACGAAGACTCGTAAGCATACACATGATTATGGTGCTAGCATTCATGGATTTGAGGGTGACATGTTAGGTGAAGATTTCAAGAGTTGCATCCATCAGAAATGGTTGTGAATGAAGGTGGGTCTGCTAGAAAAAAACCACATACAATCCCTAATACTAATAGAAATTAACCAGTTAGGATTAGTAACTACGTTGCTCCAAGGACTACTCCTCGGTCTCAGCCCTTAATTAAGAGTGTTTTGGCTAGGAAATATGCTATGTCGAGAGTTGATATGGCATTTGCAAGGATATTTTTTTTTTTTTTTTTTTAACGATGCTTGCATCCATATCAATGCAATAAATTCAATGTATCTTCAGCCATTGGTGGATGCTATAGCTGCAATAGGTCTTGGGTATAAACACCTAACTTATCATGCTATGCGAGTCAATTTATTAACAGATGCTAAAAGGAAGTGCAGCTCCTTGTGGATAGTTATAGTGAAACATGGGCAGATGTTGAATGTACGTTAATTGCAGATGGTTGGACTGATACTTGCCAAAGTTCATTGATTAATTTTCTTGTGTACTGTCCTAAAGGAGTTTCCTTTGTGAAGTCAGTGGATGTTTCAAATGTTGTAAAGGATGTCGGGACATTGTTCATCTTACTTGAGGAAGTGGCTGTATGGGTTGGACCAAATAACATTATCCATCTTGTCACTGACAATGGAGCAAATTATAAAGCTGTGAGAAGAATGTTGGCTGAGAAATATAAGAGTATAACTTCGTTGCCTTGTGCAGCACATTGCATAAACTTGATGTTAAAGGATATAGTTAAGATGAATCACATAGCTACTCTGGTGAAACATGCATATGAGGTGACAAAGTTTGTGTATGGTTGATAGCATGGTTGAGGAAAAGACAGGTAATGTATCTTTAGCTTATTTTATTGTGAAGTTATAAGTCATAACATATTAATTATTATCTGGAAAACAATTTTACTAACATGTATATTTGTCTTCTATCACTTGAATAGGGTTGGACAAAAATTGAACACCCAGAAGCAACACATTTTGCTACAACTTTCATTGCTTTGAGAAGTCTACAGGATCACAAACATGACTTGCAAGCCATGGTGACGGATAGATTCTTTGTGGATTCTAGGTATGCAAAAAGTCATAAAGGCAAGGACGTTATTCCCATAATTCTAAACAACGAATTCTGGGATTCAATGTGTATAGCTTCCAAAGTTGTGGATTCGTTGATGCGTATGCTACGGATTGTGGACTAAAATGAGAGACCTTCCATTGGATATGTGTATGATGGCATGCAAAGAATGAGGTTGGGATCAAGAAGTTGTTTAAGAATAAGAAGAGATTGTACAAGCCTTATACAAACATTATTAAACTACGATGGGATAGGATGTTATGCCGTGATATTCATGTTGCAACTTACTTTTTAAATTTGGCTTTCTAATATGATAGTGGATTTAGCTCCTAACTAGAGGTGTGAGCGAAATTGGAGTGTTTTTGAGCGCATGCATTCAAAAACAAGGAATAGATTGGAGCATCAATGATTAAATGATCTTGTCTTTGTTCATTATAACTTGGGGTTGAAAAAACAGGTATAAAACATTGTAGATTACGCTGTACTCATTTTCTCATTATTCTTATTTTCCTTGATCTTTTTATTTGTCATGCTTTTAAATTTTAATAGTTAAAAATGGTCTTCCAGGATGAGTTACAAGAAAACTAGTTTTGATCCTATTGATTATGAGAGCATCGACAAGACCGACTTCTGGGTGGTTGACGACGAAGAGGAGCATGCTAACCTTAATTATGAGGAATTGGAACAAGCACTTTATGGAAAGGGATCTATTCCTATTGGTCCTGGTGATCACCCTGCCTATTATGATTCTACAGAACTTGCTGGAGGTTCTAACTTCTAACTAATAACTTTCATTTATGTTATTTAATTTAGTTTGTTAAATTTTATATGACATTAGTCAATTTAGTTTACAATAAAAACATTTAACTAATAACTTTATTTTTGCTTGAAATTTTTTGTAGATGTTGGTTATGCTGATGATGACGATGACAACGACAACGACGAAGATGATCTTTATATAAGTAATTTTACTTCTAGATCTGGTGCCCAAAATCAGCCTTGACTTGAATTAAATGGAAATGTAATAGAAATGTAGGATGTTGGTTTCATTTTGATTGTGTTGTTTTAATTTAATTTTAAATTACTTGTTACTTTATAGTTTATACTTTATAACTTGGTATGTTGTAGTTTTAATTTCATTTCAGATTTGGATATATTTGTTACAGGAAATTTTTTATTATCACTATTAAAAATTAAAAGCTGCTTTTTTTTTGTTTTGTTGACGTTAGCATGATGCCATCATTTTGATGGCAATATGATGACATCAAAGCCCGACCCGCCAATCGGACCATTCCACTTGTCAAACCTGAGACCTGGTGGCTTGGCCGGGTTGCCCCCTAGGTTGGGTTTTAAAACCTTGATAATAACCCTAACTATGAATGCATTAAAGCTTCTTATCTGTAAGGGTATTAGAGTAAAGAGATTAAAAATGGGGAGAAGCAGTGTCACATTTCATTTTTAAAATAAAAAATTTGAATTCACCAAATTATCCTAGGTTAATTTTATTCGCTCTCTTGAGAGATTGTTAAGCCTTAAGTGCCCTGGTAATTTTCGAAAAGTATTAGATATTTCCCTAAAATTATCAAAAGCACCCTTAAAATATCATTAAACCCTCTAAAAATATCAAAAAGCCCCTTACAAATATTAAAAAAAAAAAACAAAACCTTTATAAATGTTATAAAAAAAATAAAAACTGATCACGGGTGTTTTTAATACTTCTAAAAATCGTTGTGACGCTTAAGACTTAACTATCTCTCAGGAAGGTGAATGAAATAAACCCAAATGATCCCTATTAAGTTATTGGGAATATAGAAAAAGTCTTAGAGGTTTGGACTCCTCTTGGGTTTTAGGTTAAGAAATAAATTCCCCTAAGGTTTTAGAAATAACATTTGTCCTCTTATCATCCCACTACCTTTACGAAATTTTGGTTAAACTAAACGCTTGAAGAAAGAAAAGTATTTACACATAATTTCTTAGTTGAGATAAATAAAAAAATAAAAGTCGTATACAAGTATCGTTATCGTACCACAGTAAGGGCGCAGATCCAGCTCTTAGGCCTACCTTCAGATTTAAAAAAAAAAATTAATAATATATGGACCCACAAAAAATTGTTATTAATATATATGTCAGGCCCACCCTCAAATTTAAAAAAAAAAAAAAGAACTATTATACATATATCTAAGCCTATAAAAAACTTGCTACTAATATACATATTTTAAGCCCACATCATATTAAGAATTTAAAACTCTCTCCACTCTTTTTCTCCACGGTGTTTTTTATAATTTTATCCCTAAAATTCTTTACTCTCTCAGTATCTCTTTTTCTTTCTCTTTCTCATGCTATTCGCCCTTAAAACTTTTGAAGACTGAAATTATTAAAGCTTTCACAACTCGAGGTGCCACAATTAGCTTCGTTTTTTGTTTTATCAGTTTTAGATATGTGTATTGCTCATTTTATTTTAGTTTATTTTAGGGTTGAATCATACTTGTTTTTTTGGAATTCTAATTTGAGGGAAAAAGACATAAGTCTTGTGAGTTTATTTTGTGTTTTGTGTCTAAGAATGAACATGCTTTCCCAAATTAAAACCTTAACTATATTTTAAAAGACATTATTCTTCAGCCTTCACCCACCACTTTCCTAAATTTCAAACGTCACCGTTCGGTTGTTCAAAATTATTGAAGAAATTTGAGTTACTGTCTATGTTTATACCAAGAAAACTTCCCTTTTTATTATTAATTCATATTAAAAGTCAACGCAACGTTGACTTGATTTAAGTTTTCGTTGACTTTAGCTTAGACTAGGTATGATCAAAATTATGAAAATTTATATTATAATCTTTGGAAGCCAAAAATAAAAATAAAAATAAAAATTAAAAGAATGTTTTGCTCAAGGTTTACTCAACACATTTACTCAAAATTTTGCTTCTCATAGATTTATTCAAAGAGGAAAGTATTGTGTTATTGCACTATTTTCTCTTAGGTTCTTGATATTGTATTATTTTCTTTGCTTAAGGTTTAGTGATTTTTTAAAGTTTTCACTAGTTGTTTGGAAAATAATGGCAAAGCTCTGGAGGCCCCCCCGGCAAAAATCCTAGGTCCGCCACTGTCCCAGTCAACAACTGTTGCCCTACCCTCCAGCCCAACCTTGGTCCACTCAATTTTTGTCCTTGTCCCCAAGACCACCCACTCCCTTCTCATCTTTCCGCTACCAAGCCTACCATTGTTACCCCTCTCCCTAAACATCTTGACCTCATTTAAATCACCCTCTCCTTCCCTTCACCAAACAAACCCAACAAACCACTTTAATCCATTACTATCCACTATATAAATTCATTGTCGTCACCGTCATGCCACGTTCGAGAATTGAGTTTTGGGTTTTGGGTTGTTTAGATGGATTGACTTAGGTTTAGGTGGTGTTCATTTTTAGGTTTTCTTTTATTCTAATCTTTAGGTGTTTTTTATTTGGCTACATGTTGAATTTTTTTTTTTTATTTTTTTTTTATTTTTTGAGAAATTTTGTCAATAAACTATTGTTGACATAATCTCTTGGCAACATACTTGGACAAATCAAAAGTTTCCATTTCAATTTGAGCTCTATGCAACTAGAACAACTACACAACTTTTGACATTTCTGTTGAAGTTCATGTGAATGTACATTTAAAGACAAACCACCTATCTTTACACATTCAACCATCACTGTTTCTTTTCCTAAGAAAATAAGAATACTAGTTAAGCTTTATTGATGAGCTGAACTTCTACGCAAAGTTTTGGGTGTTGAATCAATAAGCAATTTAATGAATTGTAGAGCATATTGTTGCATGTAGACAGATATGTCTGATGATCTCAACTGCATGTTGAGACTAATCGTAGTGGCAGCTAAGTTTACTTCCTTTGTTGCACAACTCTCTTAGGTTTTTGCATAAACTTGTTTTTCCTTCTCCATTGAAGAAAATTTTGTTATTCAATAATGAGTTATTGAATAAATATATTAATGTTTGCTTTGAACCTTATTTAAGGGTTGTTAATACAGCCTTGGATTGAAGTTGGTGGTTTTTGGTGTGTGGTGGTTAGACCTGGCAAAACGGGCGGGCTAAGTGGGTATCGATACGGGCCCAAAACGAGTCAGTTCTAAACAGCCCAAAATGTTGGATTCCTACTGTAAAACCCTAATATGGTAAATACTCCTAGAGGGGTGTGAATATGAGTTTATAAAAATTAATGCAAAGTAATAAATACTTTAACTACCCAAATGCTATGAACAGTTAATAATAAAAAATATGAGCAATAAATGTGTAGTAAGTAATAAATGAGTTAAGAGAAGAGAAATGGTGAAAGATATATAGTGGTACAGAGCTTTGATCAAGAGCCTCCTACATCCACTTCTTCAAGGCTACCCCCTTGAAGTTCCACTAGAATTGAATTTCGTTAATACACTCGTTTGACAAGATTTTGCCTCTAGTTTTATAGGATTTCACCCACAAGGATATATAGAAACGTTTTGTGAATGATCGCCTCTAAACTAGGCTAATGCAAAATAGGTTCGTGTTTCTCTCAAGGATACAAGTTTTAGTACTAATGAGAGAGTGAATGATATTCAGGAATGAATTCTAGGGTTTATAATAATGATAGATTGATTGTTGCACTGTTCTCTTCTTTTGTTCTTTGGGAAAATCTCGCTCTATTTATGTCTTAAACAACCCTGAATAAATTGGAGTTGTTGCTTCATTTAATACATCACTTACAGATTTATACAAAAGTCGGTTGTTGTTGCATTACCTAGAGGAACGGTCGTTCCATTATCGCGAACAGACATTCCTAACACAAACAGTCACTTTTCTTTGCAAATTGGGGTTTCGAATGATCGTTCTCCTTCTTGCAATGGTCATTTCATTGTCGAGAACGGGTGTTCCTTTGATGTGAATGGTCATTCCTACTTGGATCTCTTAAAGTCCATAAATTCCATAACAGTCAACGACTTCATGGAATAGTGTCGTTTCTTCCTAGAATGGCTTGATATTTTCTGGAAATGGGTGTTCATCGTGGTTATTCATGTTTGACTTTGATTTCCAAAAACTTAGTTTGAGCTCAAATCTTCGAAGTCAAAAATCTTGACTTGAGCTGGAACGGTCATTCATTTTATGGAATGGGCGTTCCTCTTCAGATCGTCAAAACATGTCAAAATTCTAGAGTCATGAGTGACGTGATGGAGTGACCTTATTCATGTGGGAGTAATCTTCAAGAACGACAATGTTCAAGAATGGTTGTTCATTCCCATGGAACATTTATTCAGCTTCAAAGTCAAGAATGTGTGTCAGCCTCTTCGAATAAGTCTCCAGATATGTTCAGAATGGCTTGATGGAATGGGGCATTCAATTTGGAACGGCTTGACTAGAAGTCTTCAATTTTGACAGATAATGAACGGCTTCCAGGAATGAAGTCGTTCCGCTTAAAATATCTTGAGTGGGGAATGTTTTAATTCGAACTAAACGGGAATAGACGTTCCTACCTAGAAAACTACATTTTCATTTCGTGGTTATGACTTACGTCATACCTTTGCACATTGTTAGTTCTTAAACATTCTTTTGGTTAGTTTTGTCACATCAAAACACATAAGTGTTCAATACGTATCCTACCCTATGTGCGTATGGGTGGACCCATGAGTACCCATACTATTCACGATAGTTTTAGTTTTTACAGTTACACCCCCAAAATTTCTGCAATTTTCATTTCTTATAATTACACCCCCACAATCAACTTATATAATAATAATTAAGTAATTAAAGCTTATATAATAATAATAATTAATCAGTAATAAAAATAAAGTTTCATCTTTTTTACTAGCATCATATATATTTTATATACTATTTTCTAGAATAATTAATTGAGAGAAGTACTTGAGTGTTATTTTGGAATCACTTTATACACACACACATATAGTGATACCCTATATAGGAATAACATTTATATAGTCATAAAAAATTCTAGCCCCAACTTGGGATAATTATAAATAAGAATAAACTTCACATTATAATAAGTTATAATTTTTCTAATTCTTATCTTAAGAAAGTTGCCTCCACATAGTAATAATAATATGTATATAGCAAAAAAAAAAAAAAAAAAAAATTATGTTATATTAAAGGTTTAAGATAAAATAAAAATATTTATCTAAAGTTGTTTAGGAGAATGATTTATGCTTAAAGTTGTTATCATATCTTTTAACTTGAGGATACGTAATAACTCGTTAGCATAAACACCTTCTTGTTGAAGCCAAAAATTTTCTGGCTTCTTAAGCATGTTTGGAGCTTTTTGGTACACAACTTTTTATAGTTCTATACTATCATCCTTAGGATTATTTCATTTTTCTTTTTGTCTAATTGTAGCAATGACTACTAAACAATAAATTAAAATCCTAATACATACTACTAAAACCTGAATTATAAATTAAGAAATCAAAACAGTAATTTTTGTAACTATACCTATATTAAGTTATAACCTCATTACAGTAATAAATTAGTTTGATCTCACCATTATGACTATAGAGAGGTTACTATATATACAGTTAGTGGTGGAACAAATGGGCCGAGTTAGGCGGGTCAACCCTAACCCGACCCGCATTAAAGAGGGTTTAACCCAGACCGCAAATAAGGCGAGTTGGGTTGAACCCAACCCGCATGCAACTCTCAGGCTTTGTCCTTTTTGAAAAAAGGACAGCCAACCCGCCGAGTTGACCCGTGGGTTGGTTGTTGCCAACCCGGTGGGTTGGGGTTGGCCGAAAAAAAATTAAAAAAAAAAACAAAATTAATTTTTTTTTCAAATTCCCCTTTTACCCTTGAAATATAGCTGTTTTATAGCAGTTGGAGGGGTCTTTTTCATCATTTTCTTTTCCCATTTTTTTCTATAAATTGGCCCTAAACTCTCATATTTTCTCACAACTCAAATTCTCTCATTCTCTCATTTTCTCTAATCTCTAATCTCTCAATTATTCTCTTAATCTCTTTGTTATCAATTTGCTCTTATTTTAATTTTTATTAGTTTTTGCAATTTTCAATTCATATTTGCAATTTTCCATATTCCAATTCTCCTTCTTTAATTTTTTTATTTCTTCTACATCAAATTTTTTTTCAACAACAATGTGATATTTTCTCTCCCATCAATTTCAATGATGAAGGAAATTACTATCCTAGTCCTAGTCCCGCTGAATTTACTAACATAAATGCAGGAGGAGATTCAAATAGTCCTGCCTTCCCAGTCTCAGAACCGATACACCCAAAATAGCCTCTGATTCCTCCCATGTTGCTACACCTACAGCTCCCGGTGGTTCTAGAAGTAGTCCTCGTAATCATCATCCTCGTCCAACTTCATCTCAAGCTGAAGCGGGTTCACCAACTGCTATCGAGCAACAACAGACACACATCAGACGTTTGGGCGCTTTCATAAGTTTTACGAGGCCGAAAATGGAGTTCAAGTGAAGAAAGCAAATGCAAGTATTGTGGAAATGTTTATAAAGCTGATTCAGGTAATGGTACTAGTACTTTAAAAGGCATGCTAATAAACATATTGCTCACATGAAAATAGGAAACCAATCAAACTCAAATAACTATATGGGTATGTAATGCCCCACTTGAGGTACGTAGCTAATGTTTCTTATTTCACTCTTATTTGGTCAGTTTTGATGAATATTGGTTGGTTGGTCTTTGGTTGTATTGATATGTTGAGTATTTGCCTTGAAATATCAAAATTAGAAGGTTTTTGTTGTTACAGGGTTCGCCGGGGCGAAGAATATCTTCGCCGTGCGCAAGAGTGTTGAAGCCACGGGGAAGCTACCGCTTCCTTTGCCGCGCGACGTGCCGGTTGAAAAGTTTATTGAGTTTTAGATATTTTTTTCCTTAGGTGCTTTTGACCATTTTACCCCTAATTAGCAGGAAAAGTGGAGTAAAATGTAAGGAAATTTCATGGAGAATATGTTAGTATGGGGGTGTGTTTGTAAGGAATCAAAGGATGGATATTTCCAAGATAGAGCATGGGCAAAATGGAAGAATGAGTTTGTTAGAAGATATTTAGGGGGTTTAGTCTTTGAGAGCTTTTCATTTTCCCATTCCACCGACTCCTCCATTCTCCAAATTCTCTTAAATTCCTTCAATTTTCCAAGGATTTCCAAGAGCTTTTTGAGTAACTTTTAGTAGGGTTTTAATCTAAAGCACCTAAGGTAAGGATTCTTGCTTTAGATGAAGTTTTATTATGTTTTGATTAAAGTCTCATGTTGTTATTGTTGTTAAAGTTGTAGAGAGAGCAAGCTCCCAAAGGAAATGAGAAGTGTTAAAGAAGCTATTTCCTCATAAAGTAAGTAAATTCAACCCAAGTTGAGATTTAAGAACTCTTTTGAGTAGAGAGTTATATAAAAGTGTATTCATTATGTTTGTTGAAATGAGATGAATGAGATTAGTAGTTTTAATGAGTAATCACCATAAATTGAGTTATGAGAAGTGTTTTATTTGCTTGATGTTGGTGTGAGTTTGATTGAAGTTGGAGGAAGTTTTGAGCAAGCTTATTGAAGTGCTTTTTCTTTGACAGGAAATTTAGAGTTTATGAGGGAGTTTCCTCCCTTTGGATGATAAAAGAAAAGAGAAAAGTTAGAGTTAGAGTAAGTTTTATATGCACATGATGTATGACGAAATGCTCAGAGAAGCATAAGTAAGAGTGAAAGCCTTAATTTTTGCTACATGGCAAATTGCATCTCGTAAATGCATTAATGAGCATGAGTCATTTATGTGCATTAATTATGCACTAGAGAAGAGAGTAGAGAAGAGTAGAGATTTTGAGTTTAAGCTACTCTAGATTAAAGAGAAAGAGAGCATAAGCACTATAAGTAAAAGCTAGAGTATTGCTAACAAGAGAATAGAGTAGTTGTGCGATGGGAACCTGTGAGTACGGGTAGAGTATTCCCGCATGTATGCCGCATTGAGAGAGCGCATGAGTATCAGAGAGAGAAGTGGTGTAGCCCGTAGAGTACATGCGGATGAGGCTATACCAGTTTACCCGAGAGATTCTATGCATCCATGGCCAAAGGTTCCGAATCCATGCATAACCAAGTCCGATCGGCTAGAATGAGTAGAAGTCACAGGGAGTGGGAGCGAGTCCCAGCCGTGCCTCCGGTCAGATGGGGCCATGACTTATTAGAAAAGAGTTAGTAGAAAGAGTTATGAGAAGAGAAAACAGAGGTTGTATAAGAGAAAGAGTAAATAAAAAAATTATAGGGAAAGATTAGAGAGAGAGTTACGGGGATGGTTGAGTAAGGGTTTACTTACTGAGCATTGTTTTGTGCTCATCCCGTTGTTCCCTATGTTTTTGCAGTTCTAGATGAGGACACGGTCGGATGGACATCGGCACCCCAAGAATTGGCTATACTGTCCACCCTATTTTGATAGTTTGTGCATATGAAACAAATCTTGTATATATTTGTATAAAGAATACATATGTTTAATAAAGAAAATTTTGGGCCCAACTTTTTATGTTATTTTACATGTACTTTTACTATGCATATTTTTATGAGAATGGAGTCGTTACATTTTTGGTATCAGAGCCAGATTTTGGGATTTGACATGTACCATTCTCGTCGCTACATGTCCAAGAGCCGACTGTGTAAGTTAATTCTTTCTTACGTTAGTGTTCTCTTGAATTGATCAAGTGTGGTCGTTTTGTAGATGAGGCTTAGTAACCGAAATAAGGGTAGAGTGTGTAAACGAGGGAGAACCCTCTAACCCACCAGAACCAACTCCCCCTACTCTTGATGCGACAATGATCCAGAATATTGTTCAATAGGTGTTAGCAGAGAGTTAGGGGAGAGTTGTACCAGAAAGAACTGAGACCCCTAGTAGAGGACGGCCTCAAGAACGAGCCAGGGGGGCCGGTACCTCAGGTAGTACCAAATCGAGTTATCCAATTCAGGCTTGCAAGCCAGCACCAGCCGCCAGGTTTAGGGGTCACAGGGATCCGTTAAAGCAAAAGAGTGGTTTAAGTCCGTAGAGCGGACAGTGCCTTGTTTCCCATAACGACGAGAGAGAATCAGATATGCTAGTTTCTTATTTCGGGGAGATGCCCGAATTTGGTGGGAACTAATGGAAGAGACTCATGACTTGGCTCCGATGACTTGGGAAGAATTTAAGAGACTGTTTGAGGCCGAGTATCGAACGGAAGATCGAGTCCATGAGAAAGTCCAAGTTCATTAATTGAAACAGGGGACTAGTACGGTGGAGTATTCGGTAAGTTCAATTCCCTTGCCCGATTTGCACCCGGATAGTGTACACTCCAGTGGTAGGGATAAATTTGTACAGGGGTTGAGATCCGATATTGCCCGAGATGTGATGACAGGAACCGAGCCTCCTCATACCTACGTGAGGGCTTTGATAAGGGCGTTAAGGGCAGGATTTATGTAAATAAGCACATTGTAAAGGGTCATCTTTACCATACTCAGTGAACCATCCACTACCTTGCAAAGGAGAGAGTGGATACATCAGGAATAGAGAAGTAAGGGCCAAGAAGAAGTTTCAACCCAAGTAACAGGAGAGATTGGCAAACAACGGCCCAGGACCGAAGGGTTGCCCCTTTGTGCTAAATGAGAGGAACCATTCAAGAGAATGTTTGAGGGATAGAAATGAGTGTTACAGGTGCCGACAGCCAGGGCATCTGAGAAGGATTGTAAAACTCCTTTTCCACCCGCAGCTCAGAGTTCGAGATGTACTAATGCCAGAGTTTTTACGGTGGCACAGGGTGAAGCAAGGCCAGTCCATCAGCTGTAACTGTCAGTTGTTATCCATGCTGTTTCTTTATATGCTTTAATTGATTCTGGGGCTACTCATTCTTTTGTATCGCATGGGATGATTGAGAGATTAGGTTTGAACTAATAGAGTGAGTCAACCTATTAAGATTGAGTTACCTGATGGGGTGATTGTGTTGACTCAGGAATTTTTTAGGAGAGTCCATGATCCATGGGCAAGAGTTAGCAGTCGATTTAATAGTCTTTGATATGCCCTACTTTGATGTGATTTTGGGCATGGATTTCCTAGGGGTATGGAAAGAGATCGATTGTCGAAAGAAGAAAGGGAGATTTAATCTCGATAGTGGAGATAAATTTAGCTTTGGAAGGGCTATCAGTTGAGTATGTTATTAGTAGGTGGGAGCTAGAAAGATGTTGAGAAAGGGTGTTCTTGATATATTGCTCATGTATGTGCAGAGTGGTGATGTTCCCCAGCCAGAGATTTAGAAGGTGCCGATAGTTCGAGAGTTTTTAGATGTGTTTCCGAAGATTTACCAGTTTGCCACCGAAAGAGAGGTTGAATTTACTATCGAACTAGCATCAGGGACACACCCATATCTAAGCCCCTTACGCAGGGCCCCAGTAGACGTCAGGAATTAAGAAGCAATTCCAGAGCTTTTAGATAAGGTTTTATCCGACCGAGTCATTCTCCTAGAGCTCCAATCTGTTTTGTAAAGAAGAAGGACGGGTCACTACGGATATGCATTGATTATAGAGAGTTGAATAGGGTACAGTAAAGAACAAGTACCCTTTACCTCGGATCGATGATTTGTTTGATCAGCTGAAGGGAGCAGCATTATTCTCCTTGTTATTTGGGTCAGGTACATCATTCAAAGTAGCTGAGCAGATAGTTAAACTGCTTTCCGTACAAGGTATGGGCATGAGTTTGTAGTGTAGCCATTGGCTTACAAAGTGCCCAGCGATCTTTATGGACTTGATGAATCAGGTATTCCTGATTTCTGGATCAATTCATAGTGGTTTTTATAGATAATATCCTGGTTTATTCGAAGTCAAGAAAAGAACATGAGGAACACTTGAGATCGTGCTGCAACGGTTGAGAGAAAGGCAATTGTATGCTAAGTTTTCCAAGTGTGAGTTTTGGCTCGATCAAGTGTATTTTTGGGTCATACGGTGTCTAAGGAAGGGATCTCCGTAGATCCGAGTAAAGTGCAGGCATCCTTGAGTGCAGAGACCGAGAACAGTAAAAGAGGTAAAGTTTCTAGGCTTGGCAGGTTACTACAGACGTTCGTTGAAGGGTTCGCCCAGTTGGCTAAACCATTAACCACTCTTACTAAACTGAGAACTCCTTTTGTATGGTCAGAAGCTTTGAGGAATGTTTCCAAGAGTTGAAGAAGAGATTAACGACAGCTCCTGTGTTAGTGTTACCTCAAGAGGGTATAGATTTTGATATTTATACGATGCCTCTTTGCAAGGACTTGGTGCGGTGTTAATGCAATTAGGTAGGGTGATAGCATTTGCCTCTCGGCATTGAAAGAGTATGAAACGAGATACCCTACACTGATTTGGGTTGGCAGCCTTGGTCTTTGCCTTAAAATTTGGAGGCATTACCTCTATGGTGCAAAGGCAACATCTACACTGATCATAAGAGTTTAAAGTATTTCTTACTCAAAAGAGTTGAATATGAGGCAAAGAAATGGTTAGAGCTGGTTAAAGATTGTGAATGTGAGATCAAGTATCAACCGGGGAAAGCCATGTATTTGCCGATGCCCTGAGTAGAAAAGCCTATTTATCCCGACTCACTAAGCAAAAATTTGATAGAAGAGTTGTGTAGAGAGCAAATCGAAGTGATTCCAGGAAGGATTACAAGGTTAGAGATTCAGACTACTTTACTGGGGGAAGTCAAAGAAAAGCAAGTGGCTGATGAGTGGTGTCAGAAAATAGTTAAGACAGTGCTTGGGCAAGACATCAGAGTTCTGTGTGAGAGATGGTGTTCTCTATTTTAGGAATCGGTTGTGTATTCCTCCGAACATGAGTTGAGACAGAGATTCTTATGGGGCTCATGACACACCGTACACTACTCTCCTGGAGCAACTAGATGTACAGGATGTAAAGAAAGGCTATTGGTGGACGTATGAAGAAGACATTGCAGAGTTCGTAGCTAAATGTCTGACTTGTCAGCAGGTGAAAGCAGAACACCAACGGTCGTCAGGGTTGCTTCAACCCTTAGTATCCAGAGGGAAATGGGAGAGTATTTCGATGGATTTCATCACCGGTCTCCCTAGATTACAGAGAGGGTATAATGCTATATGAGTGATGGTGGATAGGTTACCAAATCAGCCCATTTTCTTCCATTAAGGAAAGCACCACTGCAGATCAGTTGGCTCAGATCTACATAAGGAGATAGTCAAGTTACATGGTGTGCCCAAGACAATATCAGATGAGATTCCAGATTTGTCTTAGCCTTCTGGATGAGTTACAAGGAACTTGGTACTAGATTGGCGTTCAGTACTGCCTACATCCTCAGATGATGGCCAAACCGAGAGGATGAATCAGTTGCTGAGGATATGTTGAGAGCCTGTTGTATGGATTATAGAGCATCTTGGCATGAGATGCTACCCTTGGTGGTTTGCCTACATAATAGTTATCAGTCTACAATAAGATGGCGTCTTACGAGGCTTTATATGGTAGATGATGTAGGTCTCCACTACATTGGGATGAGGTAGTGAAAAGGATGAGTTGAGTACCGCTCTTGCCAGAGATGACTCAGAAACTGATAGAGATGTGAGATTGATCAAAAACAGGATGAAGCACCCCAGATCGACAAAGAGCTATGCCAACTTGAAGAAAAGAGGTTGAATTTCAAGTGGGTGATAAAGTATTTCTGAGAGTTTCCCCTTATAAGCGAGATGCGCTTCGGGAACAAAGGAAGTTGGCACCAAGATTCTTGGTCCTTTGAGATTCTACAACGAGTGGGGAGGTTGCCTACAGATTGGCACTACCACCTAATATGGCACAGGTGCATGGTTTTTCATGTCTCGATGTTGCGGAAATATTTAAGTGATCCCTCCATATCCTGAGTGTAGAGGATGTTGACTAGCAAAGAACCTTGTATATGAAGAATGGCAAGTACAGATTCTAGATCGAAGGATTAAGAGCTTCGGAACAAGAGCATTCCGCTAGTGAGGTTCTTTGAGGAATCACAAGTAGAGGAGGCCACATGGGAACTAGAACAGACATGCAGAACGCTTCCCAGAGTTGTTCGTATGAATTTCAGGGACGAAATTCTTTTAAGGGGGAAGAATTGTAACGCCCCACTTGAGGTACGTAGCTAATGTTCTTATTTCACTCTTTTTTGAGTCGGTTTTGATGAATATTGGTTGGTTGTCTTTGGTTGTATTGATATGTTGAGTATTTGCCTTGAATGAGTCAAATTAGAAGGTTTTGTTTGTTACAGGGTTATTCTTCGCCCCAGCGAAGAGGTGTTGAAGCCACGGGGAAGCTGCTGGACAGTTTCGCCGCGGCGACGTGCCAGTTAAAAGTTTATTGAGTTTTAGATATTTTTTCCCTTAGGTGCTATTTGACTATTTTACCCCTAATTAGCAGGAAAAGTGGGGAGTTGTAAGGAAATTTCATGGAGAATATGTTAGTATGGGGTGTGTTTGTAAGGAACAAAGGATATGGATGGAATTTCTAAGATAGAGCAGGGCAAAATGGGAAGAATGAGTTTGTTGAAGATATTTAGGGGGTTTAGTCTTTGAGAGCTTTTCATTCCCATTCCACCGCCTCCTCCATTTCCAAATTCTCTTAAATTCCTTCAATCTTCCAAGGATTTCCAAGAGCTTTTTGAGTAACTTTTTATTAGGGTTTTAATCTAAAGCATCCTGATAAGTTCTTGCTTTAGATGAAGTTTTTATGTTTTGATAAAGTCTCATGTTGTTATTGTGGTTAAAGTTGTAGAGAGAGGCAAGCCCCAAAGGAATGAGAAGTTTTAAAGAAGCTATTTCCTCATAAGTAAGTAAATTCAACCCAGTTGAGATTTAAGAACCTTTTGAGTAGAGAGTTATATATAAATTGTATTCATTATGTTTGTTGAAATAGATGAATGAGATTAGTAGTTATTAATGAGTAATACACATAAATTGAGTTATGAGAAGTGTTTTATTTGCTTGATGTTAGGTTGAGTTTGATTGAGTTGGAGGAAGTTTTGAGCAAGCTATTTGAAGTGCTTTTCTTTTGACAGGAAATTTAGAGTTTATGGGAGTTTCCTCCCATTTGGATATTAAAAAAGAAAAGTTAGAGTTAGAGTAGAGTTTTATATGCACATGAGTTGTATGACGAATGCTCAAGAGAAGCATAAGTAAGAGTAGAAAGCCTTAATTTTTGCTCATGGCATAATTGCATCTCATAATGCTTAATGAGCATGAGTCATTTATGTGCATTATATGCACTAGAGAAGAGAGTAGAGAAAGAGTAGAGATTTTTGAGTTTAAGCTACTCTAAGATTAAAGAGAAAGAGAATAAGCCTATAGAGTAAAAGCTAGAGTAGTGCTAAACAAGAGAATAGAGTAGGTTGTGCGATGGGGAACCTGTGATACGTTAGAGTTTTCCGCAGTATGCCGCATTGAGGAGCGGCATGAGTATCAGAGAGAAGTGGTGTAGCCCGTAGAGTATTGATCGGATGAGGCTATACCGAGTTTACCCGAGAGATTCATGCCCTCACATGCCAAAGGTTCCGAATCCATACATAACCAATTCCGATCGGCTAGAATGAGTAGAAGTCACAGGGAGTGGGAGCGAGTCCCAGCCGTGCCTCCGTCAGATGGGCCGTGACTTACTAAAGAGAGTTAGTAGAAAGAGTATGAGAAAGAGAAAACAGAGAGTTGTATAAGAGAAAGAGTAAATGAAAAATTGTGGGAAAGAATTAGAGAGAGAGTTACGGGGATGTTGTAGAGAGGGTTTACTTACTGAGCATTGTTTTGTGCTCATCCCTTTGTTCCCTATGTTTTTCAGGTTCTAGATGAGGACACGTCAGATGGACATCGGCACATGAAGAGAATTGGCTACACTGTCCACCCTATTTTGATAGTTTTGCATATGATACAAATCTTGTATATATTTGTATAAGAATACATATGTTAATAAAAGAAAATTTTGGGCTCAACTTTTATGTTATTTTACATGTACTTTTACTATGCATATTTTATGAGAAGGGAGTCGTTACAGGGTACTACGTGTCGTTATAATTCTAATGTAGGGAACAATTAGCTTTATATATTGCTGCACTGATCAACCTTATGGCTGAAGATAAATATTTTGAAAGATTTATTAAAAATTCATTTTTTCCAGGATTTAAAAGTTATCTAAAACTGCAACTAAAATGATCAATAAATTGTTTAGGAAAATGAATTAGAATTAAAAAATAAAATACATACTTGTCATGTTAGTGTGTCGCTACGCCGATATTTTGAGTAGTAGAGCTAAACAAGATTATATTTGTGTGCCTAGTCATTATTTTGATAACGAATGTAAATTAAATAAATCTTTATTAGGTTTAGATTAATGGATGTGGACATAGTGGTCAACAAATTTATAATAAAATTGTTGGTTTTAGAAGATTTGATATTGTTAATATAGTGATAAGTTTAACTTTAGATAATGCAAGTGCTAATACTACAACTGTATTTTTTTCAAAGTAATTATCCTTTTTATAACAATTTAAGTTTTTTCACCAGCGTTGTGCATGTCACATATTAATTAATTGTGAAAAGTGGTATGAAAACAATTAAAAATATTGATAGAATTAGGGATTGTTTACTTGGATTACTGGTAGTAATAAAAGAAATACTGAATTTCAAGATGCTTGTATAAAATCATATGTCTCCTAGAACTTTTGCATTAGACATGCCTGTTAGATGGAATAGTACTTATTTAATGCTTGATTCATGTTTACCTTGCTAATTTAATTAGTTATTTTTGTCAAATAATAGAGGTCTTCATTATTGGTAGAAAAATATTGGCATATAGCTAAAATATTTCATTCTTTTCTTAAATTTTTACCAATCCACTTTACAACTTTCTGGTGTGTATTATCCACTAGTCCATTGGTAATCATACAATTATAAAAATTTCAAAGTTATTTACAAAAAACAAAACAATGAATTTTAAAGGAACCAATAAGGCATGGAAATTTTTTTTTTAATATTGGGAACCATTCCTTTTCTTTATTGTTTAGGGTCTATATTTGATCCTAGAATTAAATTAGCAGTTCAGAAAATGGTTTTGACAATTTAAGTGAAAATTTACAAACCGAAGCATATGCCAATCAATAGGAGAGGTCAAAATTGTCTTGCAGAAGTATATTTCCAATATAAAAATAGGTATGGAACCCCAAGAGGCGAAATATCCAGGGAGCTGCATCAGAAGAAACAAATGAAGACTTCTACTCTTGGAGTGCACTGAACAGGCCGAAAAGGACCCGAATTCAAGCAGCACTCCCCTCTTCAGAAGCACCACCACCACCAGCAACAACTAATAACTGTCCTCCATACAATCACAGAGTAATGAGCTTCAACAATAATTGGAAACCCTCGAAATGTTACTAGTAGATCCACAACAGAGAGCCAACTTTGATGTCTTAGAATATTGGAAAGCCAGAAAATGTATTTTCCGGTATTATCAAGACTTGCCTTGGATGTTTTCGCTATTCTTGTCTCAACCGTCTCATCCGAACAAACATTTAGTACAAGTGAGAATTTTAAATGAAAGAGGACTAAACTTTCTCCAAAAATGTTGAAGTCCTCACATGTCTTCGAGATTGGGAAAGTCCGCCATCAAGATCAATACGAGGTTGTTGACGATACTTTAATAGAATCATTTCAATTTTGTAATATAGATGATACGGATGAGGGAGGTCCTAGTCAACCACCCCCAAATTAGTTGTTTTGTAAATTGTAACTTGTAAATTAATTGTCAATTATTGCACTCTTTTTTCTTTACCAAGTTTTTGTCCCACTGGGTTTTTCTTGGTGAGGTTTTTAACGAGCGCATAATTGTTATAATTTCTTATTTTATTTGTTGATAAATTGATAATCTAATTTTTCTTATATTACAATTTTATTGTATTAAAATTGAATTAGTATTTGAAATGTTAACAAAAAAAAAAAAAAAAATTAATTTAATTGAATTATTGATATTTGAAAAGTTAACTAAAAACAATTACATTTATTCATTTATAAATTGTTAATTATTCATTTGAAAAGTTAATTAAACAAAACAAAACAAAAAATTAAAAAAAAAAAAGGAGGGGGCTAACTCGGCTCGATCCGCAGCCTAACCCGGCCTGTCTTTGTTGGTGGGCGGGTTAGGATTGACCCACCAAAATCAGTAACCCACCGCGGGCTGGGTCGGGCCAGGTACTTTTCCTCCTTTATATACAGTAAGACCTCTAATAAGTGATACTCTATATAGGAATAATCTTTATATAGTCATAAAAAACTCTAGTTTGAACTTGTGGGGTAGTTATATATAAGAATAAACTTCATATTGTAATAAATTATAATTTTTCTAATTCCCGCCTTAAGAAAGTTGCTTCTACATAATAATAATTATCTGTATATTGCAAAAAAATATAGGCTTAATTACATCAGAAGGTACCGAACTATCATTTTTTTTCCTATTGAAGGTACTGAACTATTTTTTTTCCTGTTGAAGGTATCAAATTATCAACTATTTCTATTGAAGGTACCGAACTTGTACACCGTCAAACACTTTAAAGGCTGACTTTTAACATCGTTAAAAATAAATGACGTGGATTTTTTTTAATTCTAAAATGTGTATATGGAAATTTATGAGGGTTGACGTGTACATGAAGCACTGACGTGGATTTTTTTAGGGATGATATGTACGTTTTCATATTTTAAATTTACCCCTTCCTCCAATTTTAATTCCACAAGAAGCACTAAATGCACCAAAATAACCAAAACCACTCATAACGAAAACTTGCCCCAATTAAAAACTCAGTCTAATTGCATAACCAAACAATTAAGTAACTAAAACAAAATTAAATAAAAGTGTCAATTGAAACAAAAGAAATAGGAAAATCCAAGCTCTTGCTGTTGTCAGTGAACAAATCTTACTAAGAAAAAGAAAACATCATAATGAAATCTGCTTAATTTTTCTTTTCCATCTTCAAATCTAGTTCGATTGAAACATAATAAAAAGAAAAGTAAGAAAGTTTTTGGTTAAAGTGTTCTACAAATGTGAAGCACGAAGATCAAGCCTTTTTGGGTTTAGGGTTTGTCGGATGTCATTGTCTATAGTATTAGGCCAGGTGACTTTCCCTTTTATTGATTTTTTGTTAGTCATAGGGTGGGGTTGTCAGAGTTCGTTGATTTTTTATTGTTGATTGTTAGTGGGTGGGTATGTTGTTTATTTCATTGTTAAAAACTGATTGTTAGTGGGTGTGTTGTTTATTTCATTGTTAAATACTGATTCTTAGTGGGTGGGGTGCATTTTTTGTTTGATTTTTAATTATTGATTGAAGAGCTAACTGTTAGTTTCTATTACTTTTGTCTTCTATTTAATACCCAAGCAAACTTTTTTACTTTGTTTTTTTTAGTGCTATGATTGAAGAGGTGGAAGAGTGGTAGGATCGTAGCAAAATTTGAAGATTGTAGAATAAAGACAAGAGGAAAAGATGAGTTGTCACTATTTTTTATTCTCTAGTTTTAAAAGTTGTGCTAACTGTTGATAGGCCCCCTATTACTAAGGTTTATCAATACAAGGGGCACAAAGGGCAGGAGTGTGTGAGGAGTGTGAATAAACACTAAAGGTTTGTTATGCCAGTGGGATACAGTTAGAGGAAAAGCACGTGGTAGGATTGTGTATGGAGGGAATATAGGAAAAGGTCACTAGTATATTAAGGCAGTTAGAATCAGGAATAGGTAGATCGTTTTCTTCTCAAAAGTTGTCAACGAAGGCCTTTAGCTCCTCGAATTGCTAGGACTATCCTTTCTTTGTTTTTTGTTTTTGGTTGGGTCTGATTGTAACTCGCCAGTACTTGTTTTACTTTTGAATCAATATACAGCTTGTTTATCGTGTTTATTCTTAATTGTTGGGTGTGTAATTTGATTGAGTTTGCTGGGGTCCCATCAAATTGGTATCAAAGCTTGGGTTTTTGGGTGATGGTAAAAGCGAAAATGGAACAAAGAGTTAATGGAATTGAGAAGGAAATGGGGAACGTGAAGGAGAAAATGGGAAGCATCAAGGGTTACCTCATTGAGCTTCGATAGTGGATGAGGATTAGAGATGAGAAGGACGAGAGTAAGAATACTGATAAGACAGGAAACGACACACCGGAAGGTTTAAGTAACCGAGATCAACTGAAGGGGAGCGAAAATAGCAAAGAAGACCGCAAAGGGAAGAAACTTGAATTACCTGTATTCAATGATGAAGATCTACTAGGATGGACTCGACACTTCTAGATGAACCAATTCCAGGAATAAGAGAAGGTGGACGTCATCGCCATGTGCATGGAGGGACGTGCATTGAATTGGTACCAGTGGGTTAACACTCGAACACCGATTATCTCTTGGAGCTCTTTCAAATTAGTGTTAGTCGAACCCTTCAGGCCATCGTACTAGGGAATAGCTTACGAGGCATTAGTGGCACTAAAGCGGACGGGAACTGTGACTGAGTTCAGAGAACAATTTGAGGCACTGTCAGCCCCCTTACGTGAGGTAGGAGAAGACCTCCTCATGGGAATTTTCTCAAACGGGCTTAAAGAGGAGCTGCAGGCTGAATAAAGATTGAGCAGGCCCAAAACATTAATGGAGTTAATTGAGCAAGCCCATTGTATTGAGGAAAAAAATTGGGTTTTAGATAAAACCCGGTCTAGAATTAATAGAATCCAAATCCACAAACCAGACTCTTACCACCGAGTATCATCCAACCCAAAATTAAGCCACCCAAATTGGTGGAACAATTCGATGAAAAACGTAGAAATAGTACAAGGGGTGAGATCACAAAACCGTAGTTGGGAAAGGGGAGGAAAACCAATAGAGGGTGGAACAACACCTGCCAAAGGCGATGGGGTCCGACGGTTAACGGAGGTCGAAATCCATTACAAACAAGAAAGAGGATTATGATTTTGTCGTGATAAGAAGTTTGGGCCAAACCATCAGTGTAGAAACAAATCTCTACAGGTTTTGTTGATTTTGGAAGAGGAAGATGAAAAAGAGAAGGAGAAGACAACTCCAAAAGCCGACGATGAACCAATCTCATAAGGTAATCCTCTTACTCTGTCAATGAATTCTATCATGGGGATGACTTCAGATAAGACTTTTAAGCTTAAAGGAATAATGGAGACAAAGGAGGTAATTGTGCTTGTGGACAGTGGAGCTTCCCACAATTTTATTTCGCACGACTTAGTGCAAAGGTTGGGATTGAGTGTAGAGAAGGGAAAGGCATTCGGGGTCATGGTTGGTAATGGGTTCACAATTAGGGGAGAGGGGATGTGAAGGGAAATTGGTTTAAGAATCCAGGGGATAAAGATACAAAAAAATTTTTTTCCTTTTGAGTTAGGCGGAGCCAACGTTGTGTTAGGAGTTACGTGGTTGAGCACTTTGGGAGATGTGTGTGCTAAATGGAAAGACATGACCATGGCTTTTGCCAAAGAAGGAAGGAAGGTCATGCTAAGGGGAGACCCTTATTTGGTCAAGACAGTGGTGTCACTCAAAGCCATGTTGAAATCGGTACAGAATACAGGGACTGGGTATGTGGTTGAATTTTTTTCCATCGAGAGCAAAACAGTTAAGGAAGTTAAGCCAATTGAACCTGGAGTCTCGGAAGTGGTGGAAGAGTTCAACCAAGTCTTTGACCCACCTACCAAACTACCTCCCAAAAGACCCACAGACCATGCTGTAATCCTCCACGATGGGGCCAAACCTTCTAACATATGTCCCTACAAGCACCCTTACGTCCAGAAAAACAAAATTGAGAGATTGGTTGGGGAGATGCTGACAACAGGGATAATACAGCCAAGTACAAGTCCTTTTTCCAACCTTATCTTACTAGTGAAAAAGAAAGACGGGAGTTGGTGCTTCTGTGTTGACTACCGCGCCCTGAACAGCCTCACTATCCCAGATAAGTTTCCCATTCCCTCAATCGAAAAGTTGTTGGATGAACTGGCAGGAGCAACGATTTTCACTAAGTTGGATTTGAAATCAGGGTACCATCAGATCAGAGTCCGGGAGGAATGTAACGCCCACATTGAGGTATGTAGCTTTACTTATGCCCTTATATCCTTAGTTGAATTTTGTTAAAGTTATCTTGAACAAGTGTGAAGAAAATTCCCTAAAATTTCATTAGGGGTAAAATGGTCTTTTCACTCATAATTAGTTGAAAAAGTGGGGACTGAAAAAAGGTAGAATAACATGGAGAATACAATAAAAATGAGGGCATTATGGTAATTGACTAAGAGACATAGATGAAATTTCATAGAAAGTGCAAGGGTAAAATGGGAAACTATATATAATATTATGTTATATCAAGAGTTGAAGAATGAAACCCTAGCCATTCTTCCTCCACTTTCACGCCACCTTCATCCCCAAATTCTCTCAATTTCTTCAATTCTTTTTCAAGGGAAATTCATAGATTTTGGGTTATTTTTAGTAGAATCTCAATCTCAAGCATCCTTAGGTAAGATCCTTGCACTAAGAAGTGAGTTTTAACTTTTAAAGTGTTGAATTCTTATGATTTGTGTTCATAGGATTTAAAAGAAAGAGAGTTGGATCAAAGAAGATTATTAAAGTGTTGGATTGCTCACATCTAAGGTAAGTAAATCCCACCCTAGTTATGATTGAAGTAATATTGTGTAGAGAATTTCTTTTATGCATATATGTGTTTTCATATGAAGAATTGCTGATGGATTTGATGTTGAATGATGGTTAGAACTTATCCATGAGAAGTAGTGTTTGTGTATTTGATGTTTGATGAGAGTTTGGATGAATTATGGAAGAATTGAAGTAGAAATTATGGAGTGTACATTTTGGACAGGTTTGGCGTTAACCTTAGAGGATTTTGTTTCAAAATTTTGGTAGCTTAGAAAAGAAATAGGACTGTAGCCAATTTAGAGCTTGGGTGTGCATATAAATTGTTTGATGAAATGTCAAAGAGAAGTGCATGTAAGAGTATGATTATGTGTTATTTTGAGATGAGTTTGTAGATGATAGAGCATGACATGTTTGCATTCCATAATGCATTATTGCATCTAAACATGTGAATTTAGAAAGAATTATAAGCATGAACCCATTTACATGCATACATACTCATAAGAGCATGAAAAAGCATTAAAGAACATTAAAGAGTAAATAGAAAGAAATGAGAATATTAAAGAAATTCAAATCTGAATTTTTTATTTAAAGAAGTGTAAAACGATAAAAGAAGAGAAGGTTGTTGCGATGGGGAACCGCGAGTGACATAGCCCCACATGCACTCCGCCTTTAGTGAGCGGCCTCAGAATTCAGAAAGAAGAATTATACAGTTCATTAGAAGTGCATGTGGATGAGGATTGTACCCAGAATTAGAGAATACACTCACATGGCCAGGGTTCCAAATCCATGCCTCAACCGAGTCCGATCGACAAGAAAGAAAGAAAGAAAAGAAAGAAAAGAAAGAAAGAATAGAAAGAAAGAAAGACTAGAAAAGAAAGAAAGAAAGAAATACAGAAAACAGAATAAGAAAAATAGAAAAGAAAATGCACATTCTATGCATTTGTGCATTTACATCATATTTATGCATGATACAATGCCTATTATCATGGGTAGTGAGAAATTAGAAATAGAGAAAGAATCGAGAAAGAACAGAGAAAGAATCGAGAAAGAACAGAGAAAGAATAGAGAAGTGTGATGTAAGGAAAGAAATTCATAATTTGAGCAACGAATAGAGAAGGGTAGCATAGTGGGTTTACTTACTGAGCAATTAGTGCTCACCCCGTTGTTTTAAATGTTTTTGCAGGTAGTAGGTGAGATGCGGTCGCTTGGAATGTCAAGAAGCGGAAGGGTTTGGCGACACTGTCGAGTTACTATTTTGTGACTTTATTATATTATGTAAAGATTTGTAAATAAAGAAAAATTAGATATGGGCCCATAATTTGATACTCATTATGAATATACATATATATTTTCTTATAATATTGTTGATTTTTCGATTATACTAGCTAGAGAGAAAGTATTACAAGGAAGACATAGCTAAGACGGCTTTTCGAACTCATGAGGTGCACTACGAGTTCTTGGTTATGCCCTTTGGACTAACGAACGCCCCTTTCACTTTTCAGGCCTTAATGAATACTATCTTCAAGTCAGTTTTAAGGAAGTTCATCCTGGTTTTTTTTTTTACGATATACTTATCTACAACCCTAACTTGCACACCCATTTGGGACACCTTTGACAAGTTTTCCAGATTCTTAAGGCAAGTGAATTAGTCGTCAACCACAAGAAGTGTCTATTCGCACAACAAAAACTTGAATACGTAGGCCACCTGATTTCAGCCAAGGGGGTGGAAGCTGATTTGCAAAAGATTGACTCGATTTTGTCTTGGCTAGCCCCCTGCACTATAAAAGGGTTAAGGGGATTCTTGGGGCTAATAGGTTACTACCGTCGCTTTGTAAACGGATATGAACTGATTGCTCAACCGTTAACACAACTACTTCGGAAGGATTCTTTTACATGGGATGAGACAACTCAACAAGCCTTTAAGGCCCTCAAAACAACAATGACAATGGTTTTGGTGTTAGCCATACCTGATCTTGACTTACCCTTCGAAGTACACACTGATGCTTCTGGGTAAGGGATGAGGGCTGTCTTGATCCAAAAATCACGCCCAATTGCCTTTCTTAGTAAAATCTTTTTCTTGTAAATCAAAGTAGAAATTGGTGTATGAATGGAAACTCATGCACAAATGAAGTCACTACTTTATTGGGCGCAAGTTCATTATTAGGACGGATCAGCATAGCCTAAAGTTCTTGACTGACCAATGAGTGAAGACACCAGAATAGCTGAAGTGGATTTCGAAACTCATGGGATTTTCTTTCAAAATTCACTACCAACCAGGATCCTCCAACCAAGTGGCAAATGCACTGTCCCGTCGAGAGGAGGTAAGTGAATTGGCCGCCATAACAATGGCCCAATTTTCAGACTTTGATGAGTTAGCTACCGAAGCTCAATAGGATCCAAAGCTTCAAATCATTATGCAAGATCTATTATTTGACCCCACCAGCAGACCCCACTACCAATTTCGAAAAGGTTATCTGCTTTACAAAAACAGGATTGTTCTTCCCAAGTTCTCCAAGTTCATTCCCAAGTTGCTAGAGGAGTTTCATTGTAGCCCAAGTGGAGGGCACTCGGGTTTCTTTCGCACTTTTAAAAGGGTGGCCAGCCTTGTCTTTTGGGAAGGGATCAAGAGGGATGTTCAAGAATTTGTGAAGAGATGCACTGTTTGCTAACTCAATAAACACTCAGCCCTTAAACCAGCAGGCCTTCTCCAACCCCTACCCAAGTATTTGAGGATATTGGCATGGATTTCATTGGAAGACTACCTAAGTTTTAGGGACACGATACTATCCTAGTGGTGGTCGACAGACTCACTAAGTATAGCCACTTCATCCTTCTTTGCCATCCCTATAGTGCTAAAGATGTGTCAGCAATTTTTGTATCAAAAGTTGTGAGGCTCCATGGATTTCTGAAGTCTATTGTGTTCGATAGAGACAGGATTTTTATCAGCCAATTTTGGCAAGAACTCTTCAAGGCATCTGGTACTACACTGAAATTCAGTTCATCCTACCATCCATAAACAGATGGCCAAACAAAGGTGGTGAATTGGTGTGTGGAAGCCTACTTGCAGTGCTTTGGTAGATCTAAACCCAAGCATTGGTCTCGTTGGCTTTCTTGGGTAGAATTTCAATACAACGACTTACCATAGTTTGACTCAAATGACACCTTTCAAAGCTCTATACGGCAGAGATCCCTCTACTCTACTCAAGTTCATAGGTTGCACGTCATCGGTGGAGGAAGTGAATCAACAGATGTTTGAACGTAACTCCATCTTGGAGGAGCTTAACCATAATTTATCCATCGGTCAAGGGCATATGAAAGAGAGTGTGGATGTTCACCACCGAGATGTTACATTTCAACCCGGGGATCATGTATTTCTAAAGCTCCAGCCCTATCGGTTTAAGTCCTTGGCCAAGAAACATAATGAGAAATTGAGTCCCCGTGTTTATGGTCCCTTTCCTGTCTTAGAGCGAATTAGACAGGTTGCCTATAGGCTAGATCTGCCTTCCACTACTCGTATTCATCCGGTTTTCCATGTGCCTCAACTCAAACATAGCCTGCACAGCTTCATTCCCATCTAGCCACTTCCCCCTTGTCTCACCGAGGACTTGGAACTCATTGTCCAGCCTAAATCAGTTCTAGTAGTCCGCTCTTTGTTGGATGGTACCAAAGAGGTTCTTATAAAATGGTAGAACCTGCCCTCCTTTGAAGCTACTTGGGAAGCTTACAACATCATCAACCTCCAGTTTCCTCTTTTCCACCTTGAGGACAAGGTGGCTCTTAAGGGGGGGTGGGGTTTGTGGGGTTGTATTGATAGGCCCCCTATTACTAAGGTTTATCAATACAAGAGGCCACAAAAGGCAGGAAGGTGTGAGGAGTGTGAATAAACACTAAAGGTTTGTTATGCCAGTGGGATACAGTTAGAGGAAATGCACGTGGCAAGATTATATGTGGAGGGAATATGGGAAAAGGTCACTAGTATATTAAGGGTATGCTTGGGAGTTTTATGGTAGCGGTTATAAGGGTAAACCCTCGTAGCGGTTTTGAGAGTAAACCACCATAGCGGTTTTGAGGGGTTTTTAGCAGCAGTTTTTAAAACACCCAACCTATGCTTGAGAGTTTATTTTCCAACGGTTCTGATAGTTTTTTTAAATGATAAATTTACACATATGCCCATAGAAATACCCCAACTTAAACATTTAAATGAAGAGAAGTACAAATCAGTAAATTACAATGTTGTCTATCTTTCGCTTTCTTCACACAAACACAACCAAACAAAGTTAAAACACTCTCTCTTTTGCTATATCCTCTGTTTTCTTTTGGTTTAGATATCTGCTTTCAATTGTTATATAAATTATATGTTTCATCGTAAAAACTTTGTTTTGTACATAAATTTCTTCCATTTACTATAGCCTGATTTTCGAAACCTCAAATTGTAGAAAATTGTATTCTACAGTGACCAGGATACTTATCCTTGTTACTCCACTTAAATAAGTACATTATCTGGTCAATCTGATAATTATAAAAATGAATATTCCCAATCACACAATGATATAAGTCACAATCCCCCGTTACAATACCACGTCATGACCAAAATTTGCGAGTCCTGCATAAATTATTTCAAGGAAAGAAATTAACATTTGTTTTACATCAAACTGAGAATTTCATGAGACTGGATGTCTGCAGCAACTGTTTCCAATTAAAGACTTATGTTACATTGCTGAGACAGAAGGAATGAAAAGTAAATCACATTCTTGGAAGTTATTAAATAAAACTGTCAATAAATCAAAGTGAACTAACTAATTATTTTGAAGACTATAGCCAGAAAAAACGAGTAACCATTTTCAAAATGAAATCAGATAGAAACAGAAAAAAACGAGAATTGAAGAAGCTGGAGAAGGAAGAATCAAACGAAGAGGCTTTGTGACTTTTTTTTAGCAGCAAATGGATTATTAGTGGAAAGTTTTGGGATAAAATTTTTAAACCAGCCAAAACACCCCAATTTGGAGTGTTTTATAAACCCCTCAAAAATATAATACACTAGTTTTGGGGGGGTTTTTAAACCAGTCAAAACCAACCCATTAAAAATCTGGTAAGTAATGGTTTTTAAACACCTCAAAACCAGTCTAATTAAAAACCCCCCAAAACCAGTGAAAAAAAAAACTCCAAGCAGACCCTAAGGCAATTAGAATCAGGAATAGGTAGATCATTTTCTTCTCAAAAGTTTTCAACGGAGGCCCCTAGCTCCTCAAATTGCTAGGACTATCCCTTCTTTGTTTTTCGTTTTTGGTTGGGTCTGATTGTAACTCACCAGGACTTGTTTTACTTTTGAATCAATATACAGCTTGCTTATCGTGTTTATTCTTGATTGTTTGGTGTGCTGTGTGTGTAATTTGATTGAGTTTGTTGGCGTCCCATCAACTGTTTCACTCTTGATGCACATGTTTTTGTCATTGTCAGTGGTCCCTATAATTTAAGTTTGTCTATGAATTATGTTTGCCATTGAATGGAGGGTATAAACGCATATTTTATTGGGGATAATGGATTTGAACAAGGTATTCAAGGGCAAGAGGGTAATTTTATTAAGGGTCATTGTCATACAGAGGAGAATGATCCGAGATTTGAGGGTAGTGAGGATAGTGGG
The DNA here is from genome assembly GCF_008641045.1 of Pistacia vera. Taxonomy (NCBI): domain Eukaryota; kingdom Viridiplantae; phylum Streptophyta; class Magnoliopsida; order Sapindales; family Anacardiaceae; genus Pistacia; species Pistacia vera. Next base: position 765,950 of record NW_022196148.1, on the reverse strand, counting down.
AACGGAAGCTTAGATGGTGATAGTGATAGGGATTTCGAGCTTGAGGAGCTAGCTTATGAGTCTAATTTTGAGCTTCAAGAGTATAGAAAATTTGTGAGAGAGTTCAAGGCAAAAAGAAGGGCTGCCTAAACAACAAGAGTACAAGAGTTGAATGATAGAGAGGAGAGAGATCTTAATGAGGAAGGTGTAGAATCTTGAGTCAATATAGGTGAAGATGGGGGAGAGTACTATAGTTCAGATGCTGGTAGCTTTATAACATCAAGTGAGGGGGAGGAAGATGAAGTTGAGCATGGTAAAATAAAGCCTAGGAAAAATGTTATGTATGATCCTAAATGTTCCTTCCTGAAATTCCATGTAAACGTAGCCTTTGATAACCCAAAACAGTTCAAGGATGCAGTGACCAAATATTGTGTCAAAAGAAGAGTTAAGACTAGGTTTAGCATATTGAGGCAACAAAAGATTGGTGTCAAGTGTAGTGTTAGAAATTATTCCTTTTATGTTTATGCATCATATGAGCAGAATTCTGGTAAGTTCATTGTCAAAACTTGCAATGAAACACATACATGTCCTATGACCTACTGTAATAGGAAAGTGACATCCACAGTTATAGCAAATCACTTTTTGAGTAGGGTAAAGATAACTCCTAGTATTAGACTAAGAGAACTAAAACCATTAGTTAAGGAAGAATTAAAGGTTGAAATGCAACTATCTAAGTGTGGAAGGGCTAAACATAAAATGATTGAAATGATGAATGGGGACATTGATTATGAATATGACAGACTTTGGGATTACGTAGCTGAGATGCATAGGTCTAATCCAGGTAGTACAATAAAGTTGTTGACACTATTGCAGATGACTCTAACCTACAATTTAAGAGGTTGTATGTATGCTTTGATGCATTAAACAAAGGCTACATGGAGGGTTATAGACCTTTAATTGGGTTAGATGGTTGCTTCTTGAAGGGAAAATGTAAGCGTGAGCTTTTGGTTGCTGTTGCTAGGGATCCCAATAACCAAATGTATCCACTTGCATGGGCCTTTGTGGAAGGTGAGAATAGGAGCAGTTGGACTAGTTCATGACTCTTCTGAAGGATGACATCGAGGCTACAGATGGAAGAGGGCTGACTATTATTTCTGATAAACATAAGGTAATATTGTTACATATTTTTTTACCTCTAATGCTGAATTTTGTGCTATATTCTCATGTTTAGGGTGTATTGTTTTAAGTTTTTGTTCAGGTTTTGAGCAAAGTAAAGAAGAAGAAGTGAATATTCAGGATTTTAGCTGCTAATAGGTCAACTTTGTCTGTAAAATTGCACTAGTTGGACCAAAAATCTGGAAAAAATATTGTTGAAAGCGCTATGTGTCTAGTTTAACACGCTTTACATGGTTCGTGAATCGGAGTTTTCTAGATGAAGTTATGACCGTTTAAGAGAAGGAAGGTCCAGAATTGACAGTCTGACCTTCCTTTGCTTAAATGGCAATTACTTCCCCTTGAAAACTCTGATTGATGACATGTTTGAATATAGTGAACCTAGACACATAGGCTTTCAACATAATTTTTTCAGATTTTTTGTCTAGCCCAATGAGTGCAGTATTACAACCCAATGAGTGTAGATTTTTTCAGATCTCATGACCCATTTATATTTGGTAGATATATTGTTTGGTGAATGTGCAGGCGGTGATTGAAGTTCATGTAAACGTTTTCACTAGTGCTTGTTTGCTTAATTCTCTGAATTGCTTCAATCTATAATCAATTAGTTAAAAGTGTAATTAGCGCTTATAAAGATTTGATTGGTTTATGTTTTTATACCTCTAATGTTTTGTATAAAATTTAATTGATTTTACATTGAAACTAATACACCTGATTAGTTGTATATTTTATTTTACATTGAAATCTACCTAATTTTTACTATTTGTAATGTAGGGACTAGTACCTAGTGGAGGCATTATTGCGCTTTTGTAGAACACAGGTTCTATGCAAGGCATGCTTTGCAAACTGTAGGAAAGAGCACAAAGGGAGGAGGCTTCAATCATTGTTTGGAAGTGTGCAAAGTCAATGACAATCACCAATACATCAAGCATTGAAGGAATTGGAAGAAGAAGATGCACAAGCTAAGATTGATCTCCTTAAGGTTGATCCATGCCATTGGTCCAAGGCATATTTCGACACTATTCAAAGTGTGATATGGTGGACAATAATCTATGTGAGGAATTCAACCATCATAATTGAGGCAAGGTATATGTCTGTCATTAGTATGTTTCAAGGACATTAGGATTAGAGTCATGAAAACAGAATAAACTGAAAAAAAAAAAAAAAAAAAAAAAAAAAAAAAAAAAAAAAGAAAGGGTTAGTAAGTGGGTGAGTGAGTTTCCTGATAGAATCATGAAAAGGTTGGATGAATATAAGAAAGAGAGTGCTTATTGCCGTTAGGTTTCACAAGGAAAAAATGGGTTTGAAGTCAGACACAATGGTCAGAAGTATGTGGTTAATTTATTAACACAGGAATGTGCATGTAGATTATGGCAATTGAATGGCATTCCTTGTCCTCATGTCGTGTGTGTTGTACATTAGAGAGGAGAGAATTAAAGATTATGTGTCAGAGTGGTACACAAAAGGGAGATACTTCAAGCTATATGACAATGTAATAGAGCCTTTAAATGGTGATTTACTTTGGCCAATGACAGGCAAACAACCTATCTTACCTCCTGAGTCCAAGAAACTACTTGGTAGACCAAAAAAGAATAGAAGGAAAGAGATGGATGAGAGAACAACAACAACAAAAAGGTCAAGGAATGGTAGAATTATGACATGCAATGTCTGCAAGGTAACTGGACACAATACAAGAACATGTACAAAGGTTTGTATTTTAAATTGTATATTGTAAACTCTAAATATGGGTTAAAATAGTCTGAAATTTCCATTATTTTCTTAAAAAAATCCATCTCAGTCTAAAGCATCTACAGTTGATAATGCCAATGCTCAAAGGGACAGCAGTGCAAGACAAAAAACCAAACAACAACATAAGGGATCTGGAAAAAGATGGCATAAGAAAACTCCAATAGAGGGATATGGTGTATACATCGATACAGACACTGGGATGACTACCTACAATGTAAGTATTTTTAGACTTACACACTTATACAAATCTAAATCTTCATGTCAACTATTACAATACAATGATTTTGATTTAAAGCCTTTTTTTTTTGGGGAGGGGGCGGGGGAGAGGAGGAGGGTCCACTTATTCAGCCAGGAACACCACACAGTTACATGATTAGAAGGATGATGGGAGATGAACATTTAGTTGGGTCAAGTCAGATAGCAAGCAATAACACTGCCTACGGGAACGACCATGTTTCACAAAGTTCAAGGATGTACTGAAGAAGATGTATGACATCCAGACCAAGAAAGAGAACATCTTAATCAGGTAAATTGTATGGGCTGTATGTTTGTAATAGCCGCTTTCTACTCAAATACTCATAAAACATGTACATAATAAAATACATATAAAGTAGTATAAAAGGTTGGGCCCAAATTTTTCTTTTATTAAATATATACATTCTTTATACAAAAAGTTGTATCATGTACAAAACATCAAAACAAGGTGGACAGTGTAGCCATATCTCTTCACTTGCCGACGCCCTTCCGACTGTATCCTCACCTAGGTCCTGCAAAACATAGAAAACAGCGGGGTGAGCACAACTAATGCTCAGTAAGTAAATCATCTACTCATCTATCCCCGTAACTCTCTCTCTCTAATTCTTTCCTTACAATTCTCATTTACTCTCTCTTTTATACTTCTCTCTACTTTCTCTTTCTCATAACTCTTTTCTACTAATCCCACTCTACGTGACTTTTACTCATTCTAGCCGATCGGACTTGGTTATGCATGGATTTGGAACCCTTGGCCATGTGAGTGTATAATCTCTCTCTCAGGTACTCGGGTATAGCCCTCATCCGCATGCACTCTCACGGGCTACACCACTTTTCTCTCTCTCATACTCATGCCACTCTCTCAATGCGGCGTACATGCGGGAAACTCTACCCATTACTCACGGGTTCCCCATCGCATAACCTACTCTATTATCTTTTCTCTTCGTTCTCTAGTGCTCATTCTCTCTTTCTCTTTACTCTTAAGGTAGCTTATACTCAAATTCTCTACTATGTCTCAAGCTACTTCTTAAGTGCATAAGAAAAATGCGTATGGACAGCTCATGCTCACTAATGCACTTATGAAATGCCAAATGCAATATTGCATCAAAACAGTCATTCTGCGCAGGTCGCACTAAAAAGGGCATAACTTGCGTTATACACATCGGATTGCTACGGTTTTGGTCTCGTTTTAAAGCTTAAAAACAGGGCTACAACTTTGATGTTTTGGTCTCAGCCCAGTTCAATCCGTAAGATGCCCAAAATTCACTTAGAAAGTCACGGCTGTGACAGGGCAGATTTCACTTAGGCATTTCCTCAAACAACTCATGTGCATACCAAAGCTCTACTTATCTATAACTCTACTCTTCTCTTTAATCATCCAAAATGGGAGGAAAACTCCCTCATACACTCTAATTTCCTGTCAAGGCAAAACACTCCCATAGGGTTTGCTCAAAACTCCCTCCAACTTCAATCAAACTCAACTCATCATCATGCAATCACAACACTTCTTATAACTCAATTAAATTCATATCAAGATAGATACATACTCATAACATCTCAATTTCTCAGCAAGCATAATACATACATATACATACACAATCTCTACTCAAATAAATTCTTAAATCTCAATTTAGTTTGGATTTACTTACCTTTAATGGAGAGGTTCCACTAATACTTCTCCTTAGTACCTTGTCCCTTCTCTACACCTTTAACCCATAAAACCATAAGGCTTCAAGATACAAATATAAGCAAAACTATATCTAAAGCAAGAATCCTTACCTTATGATGCTTTAGATGAAATCTTTACTAAAAAATTACCCAAAAGCTCCTTAGAAATCTTGGAAGATTGGATGGAGAATTAAGAGAAGTTAGAGAATGGTTATGGCGGTGGAAATGGGTGAAATGAAGATCTTCTCTACACTTAATCCTTTTAGCTCATATAATATCCATCATTTCCCATTTTACCCTTGCTCTTCCTTAGAAATTCCATCCATATCCTTTGATTCTGTGCAAATAAACCCTTATTACCAACACATTCTCTACTTAATTTCCTTACATTTTACTCCCTACTATTCCTACTAATTAGGAGTAGAATAGTCATTATGCCCCAAATGAAGAATTCTCTAGAAAACTCAAGAAACTTTTTGTTAAGCTCTTCGCCGCGGCGAAGAACATTCCGTCGCCCCGGCGAAACACGGCAAAACCTACCCGTGGGTGCAGCACATCATCGCCACGGCGAAGATTCTCCTTCACCCCGTGAAGATTGAATTTCCAAAATTCACCAAATCTCAACTAAAACCAAAACAAACACTTAACCAATATAACATACCAACTCAATTGAAACTGAATAAATGAATTTTTAAGTAATACAGCAAATCTTAAGTACGTACCTCAAGCGGGGCGTTACAATGTTATAATTATTGAGGAAGTTTTGGAGGATACACCATAAAGTTAGCACATTAACACTAAAAGAATTGAGTATAACTACCCGTTGAAGAGATGAAATGATAAAATAAGCCACATTCAACACAAGTATTGTTCAACGGTTTGAGATATAATGGGATTGATAAATGTATAAGTCTCCTGTCTTCATTTTTGCCATATCCTCTGCATATTGTTTATAGCTTTCTACTTCGTCTTTAATCGGGCACTAGAACATCTATATATTTCAATTGAATTTTAAGCTAATTGTATTCTTTGTGCTGTAGGCCTGATGGAATTATGATGCCTTGGATGTGGCAGACAAGATTGGAGTTATCTAACAAATATGTACGGTTGATAGTTTCGTTAGGACTCCAATATCATGTTGTTTATCTTTAAATGTGTTGGGATCTATCTTTTTTATTCAACTTTGCATGAGGTGTCTCATCAAGATTTAAATGATTAAGATTTTTGTAGTATGTTGCAATTTCACATATTTTGGAACTTCAGTTACAAAGGTTGTTTCGGATGATGTGATAGTTTAAATAATTGAGCATTGATTAATTGCTAGATTGCCAATTTGATTAATTTCACATAACTTCTTTCTGGATCATTGCTAGATTGCTACAGTTAATTTGATTAATTTCTGGATCATTTAGGAGAAAAGATTTTTATCAGCAAATAATAAGCAAAATGGAACTAGGTGAGCAATAATACAAATTTATATAAACATTTGGAACGTGGTTTTTTTTATTAAAATACAGGAAACGAAAAGAAAGTTCAAAAATTGGTTTAAAGGATAAAAAAACCTAAAAATTGATGATTGTTGTTTATGTAATTTAGGTGGGTTTTAAATAGGATAAGTTTTCATTCTAGGTAGGTTTTATTTATTCAAAGTGGTTTTTATTGAAATAATAAAAAAAAAGGTTAATTTAAGATTTTTTAGATTATAAATGTCTAAGTCAACCTTAATTGCCACGTCAAATTGTCTAGTCAACTCACCAAAATTGTCATGTCAGCAAATTTTGATGGAAAAAATGTCATATCATCAATATTTAACACCATAGGAAAAAATATAAAAGTTTGGATGGGCGCAAGTTGGGGCTAGGGAATGGGGTCCCTGCACCCGTACCCATTGCATTTTGGGTGCTTATACCTGCAGAGAATTTCCCCCGGCGGGTAGTGATCCCCGAAATCATCCCCTTGATTGGAGGAGGGGATCCCGGTGGGGAATTTCCCCCGATAACGGGAATTAATCCCTATTAGTCATTTTATATATAAATTATCCAAATACCCAAAATAAGTAAATAAATAAAATAAAAACTAGAAAATGGCTAATTAGTTTATATGTTAAGTTAAACATAGTCTTGCATAGGACATAACCTACTACATTTAGAACCTTTTTGTTGTGAAAATCCCCAAAAATCATTAAAAGCCGTATTTATATACCCATAAGAATTTATAAAAACAAATATAATAAACACTTCTAATATTTGTGGAAACTTTCTTTCAAATTGGTGCAAGGTCTAGAGAGTCAACGTGTGCACATCACAATTCACAAGTTCACAAAATTACAAAATTCCAACTACACATTTGGCCTAATAATTTCATACTTTTAAGATTAAGAGTTCCAATGTCTATGTAAAACCAAACTTGGTCTTAAAATAGGCTTGTTCATCTACTGGATTATGTTAATATGTTACTCGTTTATATTTAATTTACAAATTATTAAATTAAAATGTATAGTGACATAATATATTTTATTTATGTTTGAGAATAAATTAATATGATTCATTATAGGCTATAATT